>NC_079444.1:30964994-31249994 GCF_903798145.1 Danio aesculapii
GTAAAAATAAATTGGTAAAGCAAAATGTAAATCTAAAATTGTTTTTATTTCAATTTTTTTAAAGAATGAAAGAAAAAAACAAACAAACAAAAATAACAAGTAAAGGAATACAAGTGGCAAGAAAAACGGCCAAAGCAAAAACAAGAAATTGTAAAAAAAAAAAAGAAAAAAAAAGAAAAAAATATATATATAATTAAATAAACTTTTACAAACACTATATTTAGTGAAAATATAGTTTAATGAAAATAAAAGACCACCGAGATGCATAGTAAAAAATTTTAAGTAAATTAATTAAAACTGCCATTCAAAAATAATTGGACATGTTAACTGTTCTAAATAAATAAACACACAAATAAATAAATAATGTAAATAAAATAAATATGTGTGTAATATTGTAAAAATGTAAACATTTTCTATTATTAAATATTGTGCCTAATATTTGTGTGGAAACCTTGATTTATATTTTTCCCCCAAAGGATTCTCTGACGAATAAAAGATCCAAAAAGAATACAAATGAATTCAAAAAAAGAAATATTTTATAAACAACAAAATTATAAGTTCAAGTAAGTTATTTAAGTTATTATAAGTTATTTAAAAGCCTTTATTAACATGGCACTTCCATTACATGTTTCTGCTAAAACTTGACTTAATTTTTGTATTTTTTTCGAGTGCCTTGAACTCATAATTTTGCTTTTTATGTTTATGTATCCCTTACCCAAAGAGCACTGACACATTAATTACCCTCTGCAGCACTTTTTGTTTAGTAAATATTTTAAATCACAAATGCATTTTACTGTCACATTCAGATCAGTATTGCATTCTTTCTAAGTATATAAAAAAATTAATCATAATTGATCCCAAACTTTTAAAGTGTAAGTGTTATAAAGTGAATTTATCCATTAACTCAATTTCTTTTCGGCTTAGTCCCTTTATTCATCATGGGTCACCACAGCGGAATGAACTGCCAACTTATCTAGCATATATTTTACGCAGCGAATGCACTTCCAGCTGCAACCTATCACTGGGAAACACCCACACACTCATTCACATACATACACTACAGACAATATAGCTTACCCAATTCACCTATAGCTCATGTCTTTGGACTTGTTAGAGATACCAGAGCACCTGAAGGAAACCCACACGAACACGGGGATAACTTGCAAACTCCACACAGAAATGCCAACTGACCCAGCCGAGGCTCAATCCAGTGACCTTCTTGCTGTGAGGTGATTGTGCTACCCACTGTATGAAGTTGAATTGAAGTCTATATAACCATAATCTACTGCTCTCTTGGGGATTAGCACATTCATAAAGAGTAATTTCACATCAATAATACATTAAAGGAAGTGTCAAAATTGCTTTAAAAAAAATTGTCCAAAATAATTTATATACACACTGAAAAAATGATGAATTTGATCAAATTTTTTTAAGGTGAGGGGTTGCAAACAACTTATATGGGCTGAATTTAAGCCAAAAAATTAAGTTTAACATTACAAAATAAATTTTTTGTGTTTAAATTTAGCCCATATAAATTGTTTGCAACCATTTTAAAAAATTGTGTAAATCTAATTAATCATTCTTTTCAGTGTAGCTATTTAAATCAATCAATCAATCAATCAACAAATCAGTTAATAAATTAAATTAGAATAATTTTAAAATGAAAATTCCATCACCACTAAATAAATCAAATAAATCAGCTTTTAAAAGTGCAACATTGCATACAACACAGTTAATTGTCATATAAATGGGCTGAAGTTTTTAAATTACAGTGTTTAAATGTGCAATTGTACGTCAGCTATACAATGCAGCAGGCTGTAACTTCATGGCTGGAGCTCATAATTACAGCGAGCAGACGGAGCTTTTTAAAGGCTGGGGAAATGGAAAGTAAAGTGGGGATGTATTGAACATGTCTGCTGTGTGTCTGGGAAAGAGGTGCGCTCGAATGCTAGTCCTCTTCCCATCGACAGCGTTTCACCAGACCCTCACCCTCAATCGTTTTTCTGTTTGATCACAGTCGATAATTAACAGCCACCTGATGGAGAGTTGAGGCTAATAGAACAATGTCGGAGAGCTTGTTTAGTGATGACTAAACCTGCATGCTAATTCAGAAAACTCAAAGTATTTACTTCAGTGATGATAGGGAAATGTTGTGTTGGGAACATACTGCTGTGTAGCGTTAGCATCTAGATGTGTTAAAGGACCTAAAGGAGCCACAGAATAAAATATACCTAGGATATACCTAGGTATAACGGAATCATTTTGTTTTAGTACATGGACACACTATCAGCCTCAAACACCATTGTTTCCTCATGTAAATCCAGTGAGTGTAAAATCATGGTGAAAAACAGGCCAATCAGAAAAAAACTGTATGCGTTCACTGTAATGATCCACACTGGATCATTAATTGGCTTGCCTCTGCCTGCATTTGATTGTCCACAACATATCCTAGTGAAATAACAACAATGTTAAGCTGCAATTGAAAATACTTTGTACGTGAGACTCTTACTTTGAAAATGAGAGAAGCCGTTTAGTGAAGCAGTCAGCAACCACAGAGTGTTCACAGCTTGTCAGAAAGCAAAATGCGAAAAATAGGAATTATAATGTATTCAGCACCAGCCTGAAGAGGCATAGGGTCTATTTACAGTAAATGTATCTTATTGTGAAATTAGCTGCAATTTATTGTAACGAGCCAAAAATACATGTAAACTGCTAGGTATAATTGGTTAATACACATGTATGTATCATGTCATATCACTCAGCTTCTTATGCTGCGTTCACACCAGAAGAGGAAGAAGCGTCAAGTGCAAGTGATTTACATGTTAAGTCAATGCAAAGATGCGAATAGACATCCTATGGCGCGATATGCATGAATGAGATGGCACGAATGACACGATTTGCATGAATGAAGCAGCACGAGTTGAGTGTTTTGTGCGATTGACGCACTTAATGCACCGCGTGAATCACTCGAGTTGGAAAATCTGAACTTTCAGCGGACATTCGCTCTGCATTATCCAATGAGGAGCTTGCTCTTGTAGGGGCGTAATTATGATGTGGCGCCTGTTGGTGATTCGAGGGAAAATCCTCCTGCCGACACGAGACAACAGCTCATCAAACTGGGCTCAGCTCAATCTGAAGCACCTCCATCATCCAAGTATGGTTTCCTGGAAGAGTTGATGAGCTCACAGAGCTGGGTGCACCACTGAATGGATCTAGTAGACTCCAAAACACGGCTCCAAACGAATTGATGCTGTTTATCAGCCTTCCTAAAGCACATAGACACATCTATTCTCTCAATAAAATCCATGTTAGCCATTTAGCAACGAAGCTAGACAGGCAGAAGCCCAGCACATGACGCGAATCCTCGAGTGAAAGGATGTCAATGCCTTATGTCAATGCCTGTGTTTTCTTATCTCCTTTGGTCCCTTTTATCAAGTATAGTTATTTCATCCACAACTCGGAAGCAAAATTGCTCTGGTGGCTTTATATTTCACTCACTACTTTATATCTCACTCACTACTTCTAGTTAAAATAAACCTCTCCACCACTTCAGTTGAAAAGAAGGCATTTACTCAATTTGTTAAAACATATTGTGACAATTGTGGTGTCAGACCAGCACTCATTAATATTCATGAGCATTCTAAATATGGTCAAAACCACAATTTTTATTCTAGGGGAAGTTTCTGGGGTAATAATTGAGCCGTTTTCCTGACATTTTTGAACTTACCAAAGCTACATAGTTACTATGTAGACATCAGTGACCAATAATTTTATACAGATATTTTGTAACAGTTGTAACCATCACAAGTTATTGTCATTAAATTATTTCATTTTCAAGTATTTGTGAATTATTTTGATTTAACATCAACACTCAATTGCTCCATATTGCAATGCAATACAATCACAAAATAGCAACGCTCTCCCACAGTTTTAGCTATTAATACTGCCCTTATTTCCGTATTTTGTATAAAATTGCACAAGGATGGTTTGACTAATAATGTACAGTTTTTCACCATCATATTGATCAGTTTTTAGTCATTTAGTTCAAATTGCTGTAGTTAAAATCCCATTCTTACACAACATATTGAATTGATGCACAACATGGCATCTTTAAATTTCAGAGTATGTTTATATTAACAATAATAGTTACTTTAATTATTAATTAATTAACTTTATGCAATACAGGTTATGCAATATGGCGAAAAATGTAATCTAATCTTTGAGATTTTTATGTTTTAGAAATATGTAGAAAATGCTAAATCATGCTAAAATGTAAACATTCAGTTTTGAGGAACTTTTAAATTGATTTTGTTTTAAAATTTGACTAATATAGTTTATAGGCTCTAGTGCAATTCTTATTGTACTTCTTGCAACTCAGAGTGTATGTTTTGTAACTGTCGCATTTCTTTCCTTTATCAATATTCATTTATTTAATTCCCTTCGGCTTAGTCTCTGATTTATCAGAGGTTGCCAGAGCAGAATAAACCACCAACTATTTCAGCATATGTTTTACACAGCAGATGCCCTTCTAGTTGCAACCCAGTACTGGAAAAACACCCATACACTCTCACATTCACACAGTCTGATCCACTACGACCAATTTAGTTTATTCAATTCACCTATAGCGCATGTCTTTGGACTGTGGGGGAAACTGGAGCACCCGGAGGAAACCCATGCAAACACGGGGAGAACATGTAAACTCCACACAGAAACTCTAACTGTCCCAGCAGGGACTCGAACCAGTGACATTCTTGCTGTGAGGTGACAGTGTGACAATTTGTTTATTATTTAAAGCTTATGAGGCAAATCAAAATAAAATCTTGTAATTTTGACCTTTTCTCTCAGAATTGACTTTTTTACTGCAAGTTTGAAGGAATCTTTTTTTATTGAGTTTGTTTAAAATGTTTAAGTTTATTTTTCCTAACTTGTTTTTTTTTTCTACAGTTTTTTTCTACAACTGTAAATTTATTTCTCAAAACTTCAAGTTTAACTGTGTATTAAAAAGTTTGAAGGGGCTTCTGGCCAAACATCTGCTGCTCCTCCTGCTATCAACTACAAACAAATGACAAAGAATTGCCATGTATTGAATGTCTCCATCCAGGATATACGCATCCCTGTGCACAGAGCTGCAGGATCAAAGACGTGTGTGCGGGCATTGACTTCCTCTTAGTTAGAAACATCCTCAGCGTGCGAACCAGTGTCCAGAAAGAGCAGCAGGTTTTCCCTTTTAAGCAGAAACAGGTGAGCTCTGAAGAACAGGAGGAAGTGGTTGATGGTTTATAGACCCCATTCATCATCATTCACATGCGTCTCACAGCGAGCCCTCACATCTGGGAAGAGGGTGTTTTATATATCTGTTTACCAGGCAAGCTGGCAGACTGAAGAAACAACAGACCTTCACTTTCTCTTGAGACACTTACAACGTGGCATGGTACTGGACGATGTTTCGGAAACTCAAAACAACTACATAAATAGCTTTATTTATAGATGAATTGTGTTTCTGTGCTAGTAACTAAATTTACAGGGCTTCGGTACACTGCACCAAAGATGACGTTTACATACACTGTTACTATTTTTTTCGGAAATTACCCAGTATTTAACTGTAATATGGACTGTATTTTACTGTAGGACAGTTATGCAGTATGTTACTGTATTTTTTAGTTCCATTGTGAAAATTACTGTATATGTTGCAGTAAAGATACACAATACTGTAAATACATACACAGTCAGATAAATGTAAATACAGTATTTTAGCTGTAATTGATTTACAGTAAGTTAATTGAGAACTGCTGCCAGTCAGTTACTGTAGATTCTACAGGAAATCATTGTAGATGATTCAACCACGGTACATTTACTGAAAGTTAGTTTGACCGTTTCAATTTTTCATTATCATTAAAACTCAAGGTAAATCCTGTAAAACTGCAAACAACTGTTATTTAAATGCATGATTATATAGACAGTTAATACAATTTTATTTAACATACTGTTAAAGTATGTCGTATGCCTTTCATTTAATTGTTTTTGAGAATTCTGAACTGAATCTTCGCTTCACAAAATTAAATCACAAAATAAAATCACAATATTCATTTATTTTCCTTGGGCTTCTAGTGGTCTCTTATTTATCAGGGGCGGCCACAGCGGAATGAACTGCCAACTCATCCAGCATATGTTTTACACAGCAGGTGCCCTTCCAGCTGCAACCCAGTCCTGGGAAACCTCCTCACATTCACACACATACACTACATCCAATTTAGTTCATTTAATTCACCTGCATGTATTTGAATTGTCGGGGGAAAAGGAGCACCCGGAGGATATCCAAGCAAACACGAGGAGAACATGCAAACTTCACACAGAAATGCCAACTGACCCAGCCGAGGCTCGAAACAGTGACCTTCTTGCTGTGAGGCAACAGTGATACCCACTGCACCACTGCGCCACCCTGTGTGCGCTTTATTTTTGAATATTTTCAGCTCACAGTAATATAAAATCTCACAATAAATTAAGTAACATGTAATATTAATATAGATTTTTCTTTTATATTTTTTAATTTTAGCCTGAACTAAGTTATTCAACATAGACTTTATATTTGTGTACCTCATTATGCTTAATTTTGTATAGACTTGGTGAGATTTTTCAAATAAGTTTTTGAAAGAGGTCTTGATTTTTTTTTGGGGGGGGGGGGATTTCTTTATGAAATTGTTTTAATTTCTGCAAATATGCACATTGTTCATTCGTTAATCACTTTGAAAAAATAAGTTGTCTTTGCTCTTGCAAATCAAAAAGTGAGCCCCACCCCCAAAACTAACGCCATTACTTGAGTCAAAGTTGCTTTTGTTGGGCACGTTGAACTGAAACCCAAAATGTTTTTAAAAACACACTAGTGTTTATAATTCTTTTTTACGTGACTTACCTTGTGAATTACTTTCTCGTATTTTTATTTCTATCTCAAGCCAAGAAGGGAAGTTTTTATCCATCTAAATGACTTTAAACTGAGTGATTAGTTTGACTTCACAGTAAAAACTTGATGGTAAACTCCAGCACTGTTCTCTGTGCCTAACCTGAGGGATTGTTGATCCTCAAAGCGAGTGCCAAAAAGTGTATCTGATTGTGATTTTCCTGGCTCCTTTTCTATGTATCCTGTGCGGAAGTTTGTCAGTCACAGATGCTGCGGGGAATGCAATGAATAATTTTAAACAGCGCGCGTGTGTCACAAAAGCGCAAATATCATGAATCTTAATGTCCTGAGTCAGGACTTCTCCAAAGTGAATACATAAAACCGGCCCACCTGAATACATTTGCTACATTAGAGGTCCTTCCTGTGGCAGATTTGCAATGCCTTGTGAGCGCTGGGAATGAAGAAAAGAATGGAGATGCGGGGTTTGATTAATGTAGAAGGGAAAAGGGCAGGGTGTTGGAGCAGAACCCCAGAGCTGGGATGGAAAAGTCCAGACCAAGCTCTCAGACCAAACACACGCGCATTTAGACGCCAAACATGCACCCCAGGGCTACACACCTTCAGGCAACATGTTGCCTTCACATACAAACACACACATACTCACACCAGTTAAGAAAGCTTGGGAGGCTCATCGTCCCAGCACAGCTCATTAACCTGTAGGAACCGCAGGTGGAGGATTAATCTCTGATATTCATGAGCTTAAATTTCTCTCTCTCTCTCTCTCTCTGCGTCTCTCACTCTTGTACTGGTTGAAATTTCAGCTTTTTACTTGTTTTAAAGAGATAGATCAAACAAAATTATAATTTTCTTGTTTTTATTTACTAACCTGTATGATTTTTACTACTACAAACTATAGACTGGCAGTGAATCAGACATAACGCTGGTTTAGACTTGACAAACCTGCACGACTGTAAGTGAAACACAAAAGGATGTCTTGACTGAATAATGTCTCTACATAATGAATCAAAAAGGTCCAATGTTCTTTTTGCACTTCATTGACTTCCATTGCATAAAAAGAGAAATAGAGAGAGAGAGAGAGGGAGAGAGAGAGGAGAGAGAGAGAGAGAGAGAGAGATCAACAGCAGCAAAAATGTATTAGCCTACCTTAAACACAGAGACACAGCCAGTGGTCAAAACTAGTTAGAAAGATTTTTACATTAATAATAAGATAACAGATTTTTACTAATATGATGGTACGTAATGACACACGTTACAGTTGTGTATTGCATTTTAATTTATTTTTGAATATTATACATTTTCTTTCATTAACTGTTTTAATAATCATATTCTTCTTTTTTCATATTTGTGTATGTAATTATCAAATATCTAATTGTGTGTGTTTTTTTGAGTGTGTGTGTGCGTTAATCACTTAATATTGAGGGCTCTATTTTAAAGATCTAAGTGCAAAGTCTAAGGGCCCTATATACACCCGGCACAATTAGGCGCAAGGAGTGTAATGCGTGATTTGTTGCTATTTTTTATATGAGCACAGGTTTTATTTTTACATTTTGTGCCACGTTGTTTAAATAGCAAAGCTATTTATGCCACTTTGTGGACTAATAGGTGTGCTGGTCTGAAATAGAGGCATGTTAAGGTGCATTGTTGCTATTTTGAGGTAACTGAAATAGATCACGCCATTAACCAATAAAAAGCTGCAATTCAGCAAAAGACCAATTAATAACGTACAAATCACAAACCTACAGTAAACAAACAGCAATAATAATAAAATAATTATTTAAAAATATGACTTGCTTCTATCTGCGAAACACAAAAGATATTTTGAAAGAATACATTGAAATTTAATCAGGTACATAATTGTTTTTACCCTCATTGATTTTCATTGTATACTAGTTATTATTTGGACTTAAAGAGATGCTTGGCCTTAAACACACACACATACACACACTTAAAAAAGAAATTAAATTGTTTGTTTTTTCTCTCCATACAATGAAAGCAAACGGGTTCCAATGCCATTTTGCACCCCACTGACTTTTATTGTAAATAAAAAAGTGCGAAGTGATGCAGTTCATCTTTAGACTTCATTACAAAGACGCATACTTCTGCACTATTCTACGCCATTTTGTAGTATATATAGTTCACACTGAAAACTCTAAAAATATTAGGTGCACTTTAATTACCCGGATGATGCACTCATTCAGCCGATAAAATAAAGTGTGTAATGTTGGACACTTCATGCATTCAACGACCGCAGGATTGCTCACGTATTTGGCGCACATGTTGGATAACTTTATTTATTTTGGATAGTGAAAGCAAAATTCTCCTACGAGAGAGATTATAGCCCCTCCCGATGGTGAATGTGGCAATACTCACAGCAGGTATTATTTGATAGTTTGGTCATTTATTTCACTAAGTTGGAAACCGTCAAACGTCATCATGGAAACGGTTTGAATTTCGGCTTAGTAAAAAAACATTAGTGTTCCATTTGGGATGACACTACATACATATACTATACTGTTGAGTGTGTAATTGCATAAGTGCATGAGTGCATAGTGTATAGTGTGCCATTTGAGACGCACTACATGTCTGCCATTTTTAATGAATCGGAAGGACAAACGCAGCACTTTGCATTATGGGATGCAGTGTGCACTTCCCATGGACCAGCAATTTTGCCAAATTTAAAAAAGGTTATGTGGAGAAATACTAAAAGACAAATGACATTGTGTGCAAGGTATTCATACTGTATGCGATTCGCAACACACCCTTTGTGCCTGAGACATTCAGAATCTTCATTTGCCATTCATTCAATCTATCTGCAATTTCACTTGCCTTTGTGTTTATGCTAATGATTGTTTGGATATGGCAGATCTAGAAATAATTCCAAAGTGTCCTGCTTTTTTAAAATTAGATTAAAGTCTTTGCTGAAATGGCGTTGCAGAAACTTACTGTGTGGTGAATTTTTTATTTATTTTTTTGGTTAATTCCCAGAGGCCTGATGGTTCGCATGCAAATGACCTCATTAGCATAGCTAAAAGCTTTTATTATAATTAGCATTTTCTCAATAGACTTTGCAAGTAGGGAAAGAATGCAACCCAAAAGATCACAATTGCTTTTCTAAAACACACACACACACACACACACACACACACACACACACACACACACACACACACGATTCTTTTGAGTAACTTTATCAAGATGAACAATATAAAGGAAACGTGCATTAACTGTTGCCTGAAATGTTTAATACTGTACAAAACTGCAAAGGATGTCCTCTGGCCTGTTTTCAAGACACTTCCTGGCAAGCGTCTCAGATAAAAGAGAGGTATGCACGCACAACACGTAGACTAGTTCTACTGTACGGCAAGCTGAGAGGGCAAAAAGCTAATAGCTCCCATTTGAACAGAACTCAGTGCTGCTTGACTCCATCTATTAAACTTGATAACGCGGCAATCTTTAGAAAAAGCTTCATTTAAAGTGCCCTTAGATTATTCTAACTGTTATGTGACTTGTGTGGGTGTGTGTTAGGGATTGGACAAAAAAATTGATACACTGATTTCTTGCAATATTTCTGGCTGTGAGACAGTATCTCTGTTTTTGGGGGCATATAGTATTATATAGTATTTTATAGGTATCATTATTCTTTTGGGGTTTTTATGACCAATAATGTGTCAATCATCAGTAAGTTCCATCATAAAAATATCTATATGTATCATTCGTTTTTATGTTTTTATGATTAAAAATGATATCAGGAATGTATTGACCTTATTCTTCAATGCGAAGTGCGCTCGTTTTTGCAATTGTTTTAGAACTTCCAATTTAGTTGCCTATGAGAGAAATGACTAGAAATAATAAACGGCAAAAAAACGGTCAAACTACTTGCTTTACAAACAAGTGTTTTCATGACAATACAGACAAAGTAATATAATAAGAAAATATCCGTTTGCAACATCAAACAGCGTTTTTACTGTATACAAGCTGTTTTTAACTTCTAAAATTTAATGGAATTGAATGAGACCAGCTGCTCGTATGCTTAGAATAAGGTCAATAGAACGTCTTTTAGTGAAGTGAAGAACACACAACGTATATAAAATGGCTAACTGTTATTAATAAAACATTATAAATATACATTTTAAATGTAACTTGGACAAATTTGAGATCTGAATCTGCTAAAGTTGGACTGATAAAGTGGGGCCTTATTTCACATACAGTTTTCTTTAAATGTTTGTATCCACCTATTGTACACTCTTGCCATTCTAGATGCCATTCTGTCAATGAAAAAACAGCAATAGGACGTTTGGCAATTTTTTTTTTTTTCATTTACAGAAATGTACAGATATTGTGATATAGTGGATGATTTTCTTGCAATGTATCATCTGTCACAAAAGTGTTGCCTTTCTTAAAAATATATAGAAATCATCACATACATATTCCCTGCAAATGCCATTGAAACAACTACAAACCATCTAATTCTAACTATCAAAACCAGTACATTTTAATGTTTTTTAATGTGTTTTGGGACACATTACATTTATTTATTGGTTTTTAACCTGCCACCAATAGAAAGCAAAAGAAAAAATGAGTAGAGACCCAAAGGGCTGTTACAGTTTCCGTTAAAACCAATACAATGGGCTCTATTTTAACGATCTAAGCTCAAAGTCTAAAGCGTGTGGTGCAAAAGTATTAAGGGCGTGTCCGAATATACTTTTGCTATTTTAAGGATGGAAAAATATGGTCTGCACCCTGGGGCATGGTGTAACAGGGTTGTGCTTATTCTTTTAAGAGTTATGGGTGTGTTTTGAGCCAATCAAGAGTCTCATCTCCCGTTCCCTTTAAGAGTCAGTTGCGTCGCGCCATACCGCATTTGCTATTTACATTGCGGACTTTGCAAGTGAAAAAACTGAATGTTTTACTAGCGAGGAAACAGTTAAACAGACCATCTGCACGAGGATAAAGAACAAGCCTATTCGATTCAGCCTCTTTACTTTCTCTTTACTTTACTTTACTCCTTCACTTTCGTGGAAAGGAAACGGTGTTGTACGCACTCTACTGAAGACATCCATCAACCTACATATTTAATTTCACTTGTTAAGCACAAAGATTTGTTTCAAAACCATTTCGAAATTCAGTTCTAATTTCCAGCAAATGTATAAATGAACAATAATAACAAAGTATGGAAAAAAAAACAAAGTTATATCTAAACACACATCCTATATAATGCCCCATATGGTGATGTACACATCTCCAAAACCCAATAGATGGACAAATCTAAACTTGTTTTTATTAAAACACATATAAATATGAATATAATAAATACTACTACTAATAATAATAATATTATACCAATGCAAATTGTCATGAATAAACTGAAAAAAATGTGCCATGAGTCCACAAAGTGGCGCAAATGGATTTTATTTAAACAATGTGGCGCAAAACGTGAAAATCAGAGTTGCGCTGGTCTGAAAGTAGCAACAAATCGCGCCCTACATGCCTTGCGCTTTATTGCGTCGGGTGTATGATAGGGCCCAATATCTATTATAACTATTAAAACCATTAAAAATACTATGAGGTTTTGTTTTATTTTTTGCTTCTTTAGTTGTTTTTTCAGTTATTGTGGGCAAAATATTGTTTGTGTTTACATGCGTGTGTATCATTCTGTCACCATGCTGCACTGGTACAGATCCCGATCGCATCTTGATGTCATTAACGCACACAAGAGCGACCGTTCCTGCCGATGACACTCGGTGGATGCATTTCTGATAAAAATCGGAATATCGAAGGCTGGAATTTCTCCAAAATTGCAACTCCTGAGCCCATAGAGAGTGAAGGTAATCTTCAAGAGCTTGCTGTCAAATCGGTTTGGTCGCTCTCATGTTGAGCAGAGATACGGGTAAGGGGACAGTGTCTGCTTTATCTGGCCTTCCCGATCTGCAGGGCCTGTTTAAATGGATACTTGCTAATCTTACCACGAGGCAACCTGCTCCGTCGCCTTGGTTAGGCTTTGGGTAGATGTGGCGAAAAACCAGAGAGCTGCCTGTGATAAATGTGTCGTCAGATCAGAACACGATTTATGCTAATACATGCTGGGGTTAATTCAGCAGACGCTTGTTGAGTGATTCTTTGACCAATGGAAATGGTGGCCACTTATGCCCGTTTTTAACCCATTTAGCACATCATCCATCAATTTCCACTCAGATGCTGCTTATAGAATAGAGAGACACAGATTGGAAAGAGGCCTGCTCTAGAAAGCCATCGAACACCAGAGGAAACTCTGACATCTGTAGGGCAATTGTTACATTTTTAGACAAACACTCTGAATGAACTGTAATTTTACTCACTCACTGTGAAGCCAGATCAGTAACAGAAAATAATACATTTACAAAATATAACTCATACATACACAACACAATTACAAAATCCAAATCGTAAGTTCAAAACACGATTCAAAAATACACAAATCCAATTCGTAAATTCAAAATACGATTTAAAAGTAAACAAATACAATTCATAATTCAAAATAATTAAAAAAATACACAAATCAAATTTGTAATTTCAAAATACGATTAAAAATAAACAAATACAATTCATAATTCAAAACAATTAAAAATACACTTATCAAATTTGTAAATTCAAAATACGATCAAAAAATAAACAAATATCATTCGTAATTCAAAACAATTAAACATACACAAATCCAATTTGTAAATTCAAATCACAATTCATAATATACACAAATCTGATTAAGTTGGCGAAAATATTTTAGATTTTTACTTGTGAATTCATGAATTGTGTAATGTATTTATGAATTGTCTTTTCAATTTACAAATTTGATTATTTAAATGTCAATTGTGCTGTGCATGTATGAATTTTATTTTGTAAATGTATTATTTTTGAGACTGATCTGGCTTCATACTCACTCACTCACTCACTCACTCACTCACTCACTCACTCACTCACTCACTCACTCTAAATAACTAAATGAATAAATGAATAAAAATGCTTGGTAACACTTTAGTTTAAGTACCAACTCTTGGCATTAATTACCAGTCTATTTTTTAAAGATATTGGCTGTTTATTTGAACTTATAACGTACATATTCTGCATGATCCTATGCTACATATTGATCTTATTCTCCAATGCGAAAGTGCGCTCATTTATGCGATTGTTTTGGAAACTAAATGACTAGGAATATTAAACGGCAGAAAACGGTCAAACTACTTGGCTCTACAAACAAGTGTGTTCATGACTATAAATAAAAATAAATAAATATTAGTAGGACATCAAGCAGTATAACGAGCTGTTTGAATGTCGAAAAATCGGTGGTACTGAACGAAACTCGAAGTTTCAAGCCAAAAAGGTTCATTTATACTAAATAAATAAATAATGGTGATTATCTAGCTTATTATATTACATTTATAATTAATTTTATTTTTAATAAATTTTGTCCATTCATCTTATTCTCATAATAAAGATTTAATGAATACCAACATATGCTGCTATTTTTTATATATTTTAAAGTGAATATATATATATATATATATATATATATATATATATATATATATATATATATATATATATATATATATATATATATATATATATATATATATATATATATAGTTAGTGACAAGTGTGTTTTGTGTTTATACAACAGTTTGATTGCATAATCGTGTATATAAAAAAGGAAATAAAACACGGAGAGTCTCAAAACCCTTTCGTAAGAACTGCTTTCTTCCGCTTTTCATTCACATCTGCAGCTGACGTAAGAACAGCAGAAGCCGTTACTAATTCCCCAACATCATTTTAGAGCTAGTATTTAAATGATTCTCTAGCGTATTGTCTAAAGTGATGACAAAATAGGTGATTTTGCTGACATTTTAAGATTATAACGCTAAACGGCATGAAATGCCATCAATTTATAGAGATATCTCCCAGTATTTCTCTGTTGCAATCCGGAGATCACAATATTACTATAAGTGCTGTATAAATACAGCACTACCGCATACAAAAGAGAAAGAGATCAACTTAGAAAGTCATTTATCTGTTGTCTGGTGTCTGGTTTCTCTAGTTGTCTAGGGCTTATTATGCATATCTGTCGGCATTTTGTGGATGAACATCGTCAACCGTCTTTGGTCAAAAGACCGCTGACTAGCGCCGCTGACCACCTGTCTCTCAGAAATTGTAAACATTTTAAAATAGGCACTATCCTTATAAATAAACTGCATAGTTGCAATCTAAACAGCTACATTCTCGACTAAAAAAAGCCTCAAAAGTTCATTATGTTGTCCAATAGCATCAATATTTTTTAAACTGTAGAGTGTCCTCTGCTTGTTGCTGTATGTGGGCGGAGTAATACACAAGGGTGAAGGGTTAAGAGGCTGATTAAATGGCCGCTATAGACACGCTTTAAAAAATAAATCCATAAAATTACGATAAAAAACGGCAGCTGTGGTTGCCGGTATTTCACCGTTAAAAATACGGTAGAAAATTAAAGTCATGAAATAAACATTGTTTATCAAGATTAGATGTAACAATAATCTCTAATGTACATCACTGATGGGGAAACAACTAAAAATATCCATAGTAATGTCAACAAAAAGCATAAAAAGTAATGTGTCATGCAGGGAATTCTGAGAAAGTCAATTTACGGTTATTCGCCATATATATTAAGGAAACATACTGTTAACCAGGTTACGGATTTATAGAAAAAAATCTAAATTGAACTGAAATCAAGTTGTTGGCTTCTGAATTTGAATCAAACAGGAAAAAAAATAAAAAGGCATAAAAAGCAAGCATCAGCAGAAATAGTATATAAAAAAACTCATGGAGTGAAATGAGAGTGCAGCACTGTGTCCCGGTTTCCCTTGCTGCAGCTCCAGCAATGAGGATAATAAATAAGGTGCTCTGCATATGCAATGCTATGAGAGACACACAGAGCATGAGCTGCTCTTGCCAGGAATGTGGCGACAGGATTAGGGCAAGGGTGATCAGCATGCAGAGGATTCAAACTCCCTCCATTCCTTCCCTAAAAAAAGAAAAAAAAACCTCCTGAGCAAGTGTGTGTGTGTGCATTTGTGTGTGCGCACTGACAGAGAGAGAGCCGCAGGGGGTTAACGAGAGCGAGGATTATCACACACACTCTCTGACTGCTCTGATTGTCAGCAGATTCCTAATGAAGAGTTTAAGTTTCAGAAGAGGAGACTCTGCAGCAGCACGTATGTTCAGACCCGCCAAGAGGGTCAAATGATCGCTGCCCGCTGGACTCTGATGAGACATATGGCTAAACGGTTAGAGTCATTATCTGTCGGCTCTGGTGAAATTTCGCAGTATCTTACCGTAGGTAGAAGCTAGCGGGCAGGAGAGCAGCTGTGTGAGTCTATACGATTCTTACGGGATGTGTAAGTGTGAGGTAAAGACAGGCCACTGAGGTAATGTTAACCTTATAACAAGATGTTTCGCTTGGCAAGGGGAGGATGTAGAGAGCAGGTCAATACGAGTCATGAGAGAATGAGAGAAGGTGTTTTTGTTTTAAACTGTGATATTGCAAGGTCAACACTTTCTGTTTCTGAACTCATTGTTGTAGCCATCTGTCTTTCCATCTATTTGTCCATCTATTCAACTGCTTATTAGAGTATAGCTCTCCTGTATATGTTAATATGTTTGTCTATTGAACTGTTTGTCTTGAAATTAAAATGGATGAATGAATGGATGGATGAATGAATAGAAAGAATGATAGAACAATAGATACAGACACAGATACTGAAACAGATAGATAGATAGATAAATAGATAGATAGATAGATAGATAGATAGATAGATAGATAGATAGATAGATAGATAGATAGATAGATAGATAGATAGATAGATAGATAGATAGATAGATAGATAGATAGATAGATAGGCAGACAGACAGACAGACAGGATAGGATAGGATAGGATAGGATAGGATAGGATAGGATAGGATAGGATAGGACAGCCTGATCTCACGAGAAAACGTAAGTATTTTACGTTTTGACAGTTTAGTGGCTAATTCGTACGAATTCGTACGAGTTCAGTCGTACGAAATGGTACGATTTTAAAAAGGAGGCGTGGCACCTAACCCCGCCCCTAAACCCAACCGTCATTGGAGGATGAGCAAATCGTACTAAATTGTACGAATTAGATTGTACGAATTCGTACGAATTAGCCACTAAAAAAAAAGTTATGAAATGCTGTGAGATTGTGTTGGATAGGATAGGATAGAGCCTTCTTATCATCCCGCTCCTTCAAAATGTTCTACATTTTCTGAGTTTGACAGCAACCAAAGATGTCCTGCAGAGGTTTACCAGACAACAAGATTCACTTGCAAGCGAGCAAGGAGACGAGACCAGTGGAGCACAAATGAGCACGGTGGAATAATGAGGCGATGTTTGCTGCTCTTGGCCCCAACAGCTGATGTTTGTCTTTGCGTAGTGCCCGGAGCTACGCCGAATGGAATCCTTGGAAACTCCAAACAATCCAATATTAAATTTCCTCTGCAATGCCACAGGGACAGAGAATCGTGCGTGTTGGGGAGGTAGGGGGGGGGGGGGGCTGCGGGGAGATGAGAAGAGTAAGAGAAAAAGAGAGCGAGACAAAATACACTCATAGAGGGTGAGAAGATGAGATGTCAGGGGGGAACGGAGAAAATGAAAGAATATTCAGGGATAAAATGACAGGCTATTTTGAATGGAAAGTCTTTTTCTGGCCATCTCCAGGTCTGAGCCAAGTTTCGAACCCGCAGGTGCATCAACAACTGTGGCGGGCCGACGACTTCCATTGGATATAGTGTTACCATGAAAGCTTCCATGTGCGCCTCGGGGAGACACAAGCATTCCTCTGCGTATCTATAACATTTCAAATAACCCTCAGTCCAATTTCAGCATGTTTATTTTACTAAAATGGTAGCGTTCCTCCACCTAAAGGGGCCATTATTTGAATCAACAGGGCTGGTATGTCATGACTAGGCCCACATGGAATCTCTACAAGACACTATACGGTTTTATTTAGCATAGGAAAAATCATTCATAACGTCATAAAGTCCAATTTGATTATGATTTCATGAAGAATTCCCAGATCTTCTTCCGCTCTGCTTTTGAGAGGGTATTTTTAAATCTTAGATTTAACATTTTGTATTTGCATTCTTAGAAAAAAAAACACAACAGAACAGAACAGACTTATAATTGTGTTGGTTTGAAAGAACATTACGTTTTATCAGCCAAGTATTTTTTTTTCATTGCATGCTATATCAGTAAATCAGTCCCGCTCACTGTCAAAACAATATTAGTTGTTTTCAAAATGGTTGATTTTATCTGGGTTTTCAGTTTATTGTAATGTGTGTGAGTAATTTTTTTTGAGCTTTTTTTACATTTATTTCAAATGTTTTTTTTTTTTTTTGCATTAAATTAAAATCAATAACAAAAAAGGCTCATTTTCAGATGTTTATATTCATTATTTCATTATCAGACAACACAATGCTTAATGTTTTAACTTAAGAAGTTAGGAAATCATTAATAAAAATTTCTAGCAAAACGATTAAAAACTTTTGTTATTTTCACCAATCAATAAAAATAAATTGATTTTATAAAAAAATAATAATTCGGCTAAATAAATAGGTAAATAAGTAAGTAATCAAGTAAGCAAATAAATAAAATTAAATATTTGTACAAATGCATTATATTTTGCAAAAATGTTACTACAATAATTTATCTTAATTACATAATTTTCCTAAATATTTTATGAAATACATTTTCTTTTTATAAAAGCATTGCATTTTACAAATACATTATTACATTTTTATTACAGTTTTGTTTTAAATATCTTAATTATAATGAGCAATATCACACGAGTAGCAGTGCGATATGGCTGTATAATGGCAGTGGGGGGAGGCGTGCTTGAGGCCGCAGATCAAGTTCCTTAGTGCCCCCCACCAGTGCCGATATACAGCCATATCGCACTGCTACTCATGTGATATTGTGCTTATACAACAGTTCAACTGCATAATCGTGTGTATAAAAAGGACAATCAAACATGGAGAGTCTCAAAAACCCTTTTGTATGAGGAACTACTTTTTTCCACCACTCATTCACATCTGCAGCTGACGTCAGAACAGCAGACAACGTTGCTACTTCACACACGTCACTTTAGAGCTAGTATTTGAATGATTCTCTAGCGTAATGTCTAAAGTGATGACAAAACAGGTCATTTTGCTGACATTTCAAGATTATAAGACTGAACGGCATGAAATGCCATCAATCTACAGAGATTTCACATTATTTCTCTGTTACATTCAGGATATCACAATAATTAACCCCAAAAAAGCTAAAGCAAAGCAAACACTACCAGTTTCTGTGGTATAACTACAGCACTACAAAATAGAAAAGAGAGAGATCGACTTAGAAAATGCACTTTTACTCCCTTAAGGACTTATTATGCGGCCGATGCACTGAATCTGATGCTCTGAAATTATAAATATTTTATAATAGGCACTATCCTTATAAATAAACTGCATAGTTTCAATCTAAACAACTAAAATCTCGACAAAAAAACTTGAAAATAAATTATGTTGTCCAACAGCAGCAATATTGGTCAAACTGTAGAGTGTCCTCTATTGCTGGTGTATGTGGGCGGAATAATACACAAGGGTGAAGAGGCTGTACGAGTGCTGTTATTCTTTCTTTCTTTCTTTCTTTCTTTCTTTCTTTCTTTCTTTCTTTCTTTCTTTCTTTCTTTCTTTCTTTCTTTCTTTCTTTCTTTCTTTCTTTCTATCTATCTATCTATCTATCAAATGTTATAAAATCCCTTTCTATAATAACAAATATTACAATTTTACACAAAACCTAATATATATATATATATATATATATATATATATATATATATATATATATATATATATATATATATATATATATATATATAAACCTAAAATACCTAATATATCCAGTATGTCCAGAGAAACAGAGTTTTCAATTGATTTCAAGTCACAAACAACACAATGTTACAACATATAGCATATAGTATTAAAGTTTGTATTGGTCCATTAGTTAATGTTAGTTAATGTATTTACTAACATGAACACACAGTTAGTAATACATTTATTACGGCATTTATTCATCTTTGTTAACGTTAGTTAATGTTTTTTAAGTTAACGTTAGTTCATGTTAACTCAAAGTGCGATTACTAATGTTAACAAGCACAACTTTGGATTTTAATAATGCATTAGTTGAACATTGATTAATAAATAGTTAACAATATTATTCATACTTAGCTAATGTTAGTAAACACATTAACTAATATTAACTAATGGACCATTATTCAAAAGTGTTACCGCATAATGTGTGTGTGTGCATAAATAAGTCAAGCTCAGCAAACACACAGAAGTGGAACCCCGTGGTCAGGACGTCTCCTCTGCAACACAGCTATGCAGACGGATGGACCCTGCGCTCTCTCTAGAGGTGTACCAAGAGGCCCCGGCCGGCCCCAGTGCTCTGCCTCGGCCATCTGGAGTACATTAGGACTTGGGGGATATCGGATCCCCCTGCCGCGGCCTGCTGGATGGGTGGCCCGGCCCAGCACAGCTCTTTTCAGCAGCCCAGCGTGATTGATAGGAGGCCTCAAATCTGCAGCCACCACCACACACTGTGACCAGAACACACACACAAGCTACTACTTCCAAAAACATCCACGACACATGTACCCAAAACTGTGACCTGCTATAATGGGTGGTACTGTATAAAGTTTTATACCGGCGGATTACATAACGGCACTTCGTAACACCAGACCTGGGCTGCAAAAACACAACAGATGTCGTCAATAAAACATGAAAGTTCATCGCACGCAATAAATCAGAGTACAGGCTAGGAAAGTAAGGATTAACCTGACAAATTGGCAGGAAAGTGAGCTGTGGCGCGTTTATATTCTGTGGTGGAGGAGAATAATACTTGCTGAGGAATGATAAACTAAAACATCGAACATCAGTTAGAGGATTGAGAGGAAAAGTAATATATATTTGAATGATGGGTGAAGGGTGGCATGGCAAAGCTACCAATTCTCAGCTTGACATAAATGATATAGGATTAGTATTTGAAAACAAATCTAGAAGTGTTAGAACAAGTTAGAATGTTTTATAAAAAATCAAATGTCAATGAATGAATGAATGAATGAATAGATGAATCAATCAATCAATCAATCAATCAATCAATCAAATCAATCAATCAATCAATCAATCAATCAATCAATCAATCAATCAATCAAACTTTATATTTAAAGCCCTTTAAAACACCAAAACTAAAACTCAACAGGACAAAAATACAATAAAAATATTAAATGAAACGAATACTAATATTATATAATGAAGTATAAGTTAAAAAGAACAACGCTGTTAAACAGGAAAATGTTGCTATTAAAATATGAATACATTATTTTGTTTTAAAATGCTACAAATCCAATACATAATTTTTTAAATTGTATATATTCATGTTAAAGTACCTATTATATTACTTTTAAAACACTGCTTATATCATGACTTATTACTTATAATATATATATATATATATATATATATATATATATATATATATATATATATATATATATATATATATATATATTACAAGTACAACTAAACTGTTCGGTTCAGTACGAGGCTTCGGTTTCGTTCATTCGGTATGAGGCTTTCGGTTTGGTATGCATTACAAACCAAACGACTCAGACTAATATCTGAAAAGATAAAAGAGAATAATGTGTATAAACTATAATATTTTTAGTGTAACAAGACATCCCAAATGCCAACTCATTTACACCGATATCACACCAGTGTGTCAATAACTAGAACTAGACAAAAACTAGAATGATGCAACATTACAAACAACTATCCCCGCGGCATTCAGACAGGCACTTCTAAAAGATTCGAACAGCGCAAAACAAATCACCTAGGTGATTGGTACATTAATTGCCACGAACATATGACCTTACTTGGTAGTGGAAAATTTGTGTTTTAAGAAAATGTTAAATGTAATTGAGCCCTGTCACATTTTTCCTTTCAAGGGATATCAAGTGATTTTAATATAGCTCCAGCCCTGAAGTCAGAATTATTAGCCCCCCTGTTTTTTTTCTCTCTAATTTATGTTTAACGGAGAGATTTTTTGCCAACACATTTCTAAACATAATAGTTTTAATAACTCATTTCTAATGACAGATTTATTTTATCTTTGCCATGATGACAGTAAATATTATTTTACTAGATATTTTCAAGACACTTCTATACAGCTTAAAGTGACATTTAAAGGCTTAACTAGGTTAATTAGGTTAACTAGGGGGGTTAGGGTAATTAGGCAAGTTATTGTATAAAGATGGTTTGTTCTGTAGACTATCAAAAATATATATAGCTTAAAGGGGCTAATAATTTTGACCTTAAAATGGTTTAAAAAAAAAATAAAAACTGCTTTTATTCTAGCCAAAATAAAACAAATATGACCTATATTTTTTAAACGTATATCAATTTAAACTAATATTACGTCTAAGCTGTGTGTGCTTTTGAAAAGTATAGAGGGAAATGCAACAAGTTTAACTTTTACACAGAATTATCAGTGTCAACATGCATCAATCATCAATGCAAAGTGCAGATAGTAATGTTTTTTGAGCCGATACAACAATCACAAGAGCCCCCAACTCACTTATTTTATATGGTGAAAAATGAATAAAGTAAGAAACATTCAGTATACATTTCAGAAGTCAAAGATCTAGTCTGCCCTAATTACTAAAAAAAAAAGCTTAAATAAATAAATGTAAATGAATTTTGCGTGACTAATTGTCCATGATCTTAAATACCCCTATCATGAAAGTTTCCAAAAATATCGTAAGAGCAATTGCCAAATAGCGAGTTAAAGAAATCTAATCTTCGCCCACCAAAGATGGCTAATAAATGAACTTGCGTCTGTGATGCGCATACCTGCACGCCGCACACCTCAGGTTAATCCCTATCTCATAAACGACAAGAGGAGAGGGAGAAAATTAGCGAACGCGCCGGAGACGAGGAATTTTTTATTTTTTTTTGAAAAAGAAAGAAACAGGCGACATTTCGAGTAAATGGCATCCAAAACCCACTCCAATTATCTTTGGCAGCCATGCCAGGGAGGCTGACTTAATTAAAGTGAGTGGAAAGGGAAGGGGGAGGAAGGAGAGAGAGAGAGAACGAGTGATTGAGGGGGCAGACGAGTGCGTATCAGCGCCAAGCACAAAGCCGAGCGCCACCGCCGTCCACCGCTCTTTCTCTTTTCAATTTCACTTCAAAGGGCCACGGCAAGAAACCATAAAAAGGGAGAGCGAGACGTTTCTTGAGCATTATAATTGCACTATTCATATCCAGTGTTTTTTATCGTCATTCAGATAGGACAAAAAAATACATAAAAAGAGAATAAAAAAATGATTTTACTCGCCGCTAAATCCCCAATAATCCTCTTGTGCTTTTCCAAGTCTGCCTTCCACATTGACCTTTTCGCAGGAATCCTGTTGCCATGGAAACGCTCACCGGCTCCCCCTGAACGCTCATCATTCTGTCCGTATTTCCGTCATCGCTGGGACAGAAAACTCAGGAAATGCTTGTATAAGTGTTAATATAGCTTGTTTTGTCTAATCACGTTACAGTGTGTGCATAGTTCATATTCTAAACATATTTTTCTCCACGCATATTGTCCAATTCCAAACCACATAATCCGTAATAACTAATCATTTTGCAAGTGTCATTTTTTGAACAAGGACTGTATATAACTTTTATTCATATATCTTATTATAGTATATTAAAAGGTTTACTTTTTACTGGTAAAATGGTCCACAAACAAGATGTAACACACCGAAAAGTCTCTAATTATTAGACACCCAGAGGAATAACACACTCTCAGAAAAAAAGCTACACGGTGGTACAAATAATGTTCCTTAAGGAAAAGTTATTACAGTCGTACCTTATAGCTGTAACTGTTCTGTACCTTTTATAGTACAACTGAAATGAAAGTACACAATTGTTCTCATTAAAATGGTACATAAGTGTTGGACAACTCCTTTATTACAATATCTATAAAATAAATATGACTGGAAAGGCAAAGTGATTTTATGAATAATTTCCATATTAAAACATGAATCATAATTTAAAAGCATATGTTTAAAGAAACTCATATATATGAATTATTAAGTTCTATAATACAAAACAACTGGTAAACAAAACTATAGGTGTTGTAAACTAAATATTTAAGGCATTTTTAATAAACACTTGGTAAGCATTATCTGATAAATACATTTTCATTATTGATATTCACACTGTTTGGCATTTGTTTTCCACTTCGCACGTGAGCTGGCAAAAGTCCTGCATATGCAAAGTGTTCATGCAGACATTTTCGTATTGTAAAACTAATCAAACGTTGTGCATATCTTGTTACAATACTTTTACATAGTTCTATTTCTATTTTAAATTGAAGTAAATTAAATGAACTTTTAAGATATTACAAAGGTATTGTGTGAAAAGGTAATTTGTTTAGGCAGGCAAAGTTTGTGTAGATTTTGTTCTTTTGCAAACAGTTATATGCACAGTGTATTTTCAGCCAGCAATAAACTTACGGCAAAGCCTTTATGTGAATATTTTCAAGCAAAGCAAGTCAAGTTTATTAATATAGCACATTTCTTACACAGTGGCAACTCAATGTGCTTTACATAAACAGGAATAAAAGAGACAAGTATACGAAAATAAAACAAATACGTAGTAACAGATAAAAACAGATTAAAATTTGTGAAATGTGAAAGAAAAGAAAGACATAACTGCGCGGTCAGACATAGCACAGTGCTCATTCAGTAAAGGCACAGCTAAACAGACATGTTTCAGTCTTGATTTGAATGTGCCTAATGTTGGAGCACATCTAATCATTTCTGAAATCATAGCTGAAGGCGGATTCACGCTGCTTTGAATGAACTCTTGGATTTTCTAGTTCATATGATCCTAAAGATCTGAGAGATCTGTTAGGTTTGTATTCAGTGAGCATATCTGTATTGTATTGAGGTCCTAGGCTATTTAGTGATTTATAGACAAGTAATAACACTTTTAAATCTATTCTGAATGTAACTGGCACCCAGTGTAGACCTGAGGACCTGAGGACAGGCGTGATGTGCTCTGATTTTCTGGTTGTGGTCAGAATCCTGGCCGCAAGGTTCTGAATGAGCTTGTCTTTTTGGGAAGGCCAGTGTTTTCAATTTCAAAAGGTTCTTTAACAACATCTATAACGTCAATTAATCAAAATAAAGTCAGTTAAATAGACCAAAGCATTTATTTACTGTAGTTGTTCAAATGTAAAATGTAATGAAAGGCTGCTTAAACACAGGTGCTATGAGATAAAAATTTAAGTGCCAGTCTTTTTCCAATTATTGGTTATATTATAAATTATAAAATTATTCATTCTTTTCAAATAGAGCTATTCAATTCATATGTTCAAATGACACTCAATGTCATAATATGCATTGCAGGAAAATAAAATATTGCAATGTCAGTTTTTTCCAATTATTGTGCACCCCTAACTCATTTTTTCTGATAGTTATTTAGCTGAATAACACAATGAGTAATAAATGAGTAGCTAAGACTCTTCTGCCTAGGCAGATATGGGGAAACTGTCAGTAGTATATATTTCCTCAACCACTAAGAGTAGTGTGTCTTATTTTATTGCCATTTTGTATTAAGATGAAAAAAGTTCTACAGAATTGTGAGAGAATCGTGAGCTTTATTCTAAGCAAAAGAAAAAAAAAATCATGATTCTCATTTCATCCAGAATCGTGCAGTATTGATGTATGCTGACTGCATACATTAACTTGCGTGATGTTTACGTCTAAATAAATGCTCAAGTGAATATTTAAAACACAAACTTCTGCTGTCGATCTGAACTTTTTCATGCCTGGTTCATTTCTTCGTAGTTCATCAACACTTTGTCAGCGCCTCATGTAAATGCAATCTTGAGTATGAAATATATAGACAATGCCAAGCAGGAGGCAGCTGGTGGCTGAGGGCCGTCCAGAAGGACTGTGGGTGGTAGTTTTATAAATTCAGCTATAATGTGTGACTTCAAAAATAAACTGCCTTTAACAGAGGACAATGGCTGTTTCATAACTGCGAGATGATGCAAGATGCTGTGATTTCAAAGGGAGTTTTTATTGCTGAGATGATGCTAGGAATATTGGATATATCAATAAAGAATAGCATTATTGATCCTTGATAAGTGTTTGTTAATATTAAAAGGAATGCCACGCTTCATACTGTACAAAGTCTATAAAAACACAAAATATGATTCTTTATTGTAACTTCTGACATCTACATATGAGCTGCTATTTTTTACGGACAATAAGTCACAAATGGCCAACTGTATACATCTGAAACATATTAAAATCAAAAATTAGACATCATATTGCTATAATATATAGCACATTGTTATGATAATGAACGTATATGATATTGACTATTCAATTGTGAATGTTAAGTTGATTGAATTTATTTAATTTGTTTTGAGTTTGTTTAATTATTTATTACTCATTGTTATTGTTATTATTACTGTTAGGGTAAGTGTTATTGGATATATGAATAAAAATGTAATTTTTATTGATCCTTAATAAGTGTTTGTTAATTTTAAAAGGAATGCCACACTTCATACTGTACTAAGTCTGTAAAAACACAAAATATGATCCTTTATTGTAACTTCTGTCATCTACTGATGAGCTGCTATTTTTTTCTGTTATAAATGGCCAATTGCATATATTTGAAACATTCAAATCCAAAATTAGAGCTCATATGGTTATAATATATAGCACGAAACATTGTTATGATAATGAACAAACAGTATATGACAGTTGTTTAAATTTATTTACAGTACTTTGTGTTGAGTTTATTTATTTATTTATTTATTACTCATTGTTATTATTATTGTTAGTGTATGTTTTATTGGATATATGAATAAAAATATAATTTTTATTGATACTCGAGAAGTGTTTGTTAATATTAAAAAGGAAAGCCACACGTCAGCGCCACTAGCCTAGTGGTTAGTGCATCAACACATAGCACCCAGGTGCTCGTGGCGACCTGAGTTTGATTCCTGACTCGGGGTCCTTTGCCGATCCTTCCTCTGTCTCTGCTCCCCATAATTTCCTGTCTGTCAATCTCCACTGTCATATCAATAAACGTGAAAACCCCTAAAAACAATCATTAAAAAAAGGGAAGCCACACTACACAATGTACAAAATCTATAAAAACATACGATGATTTTTTTTTAATTGCGACTTCTGACATCTACTGATGAGCTGCTATTTTTATGCAACCAAACAACTGAAATGTGCGCACATCTAGGATTCTCAAAGGTTAACCTGATAAAGACCATGTAGGTCAAAACGTTTTTTTGGAGCTAAAGTGGCAGTGTGCCGATTTACTTTTGACATTTTACTGCTATTTCTATGGACGATAAGTCATAAATGGCTAACTGTCTACATTTGAAACATTAAAATAAAAAATTAGACATCCTATTGTTATAACATATAGAACAAAACGTATGAACGTATATGATATTGACTATTCATTGGTGCAAGTTCAAGTCATATTTAAATTTATTTACTTTGTGTTGCTTTTATTTATTTATTTAATTCATAATTTATTACTTGTTGTTATTGTTATTAATATTAATAAGTATGTCTGAATGGCTTTACAGTATTTTTAGTTTTGGTTTAATTAAACTTTTTCTTTTTTTCTTCTTTTATTTGTTAAATAATGTTATTTGGGCGGCGCAGTGGTGCAGTAGGTAGTGCTGTCGCCTCACAGTAAGAAGGTTGCTGATTCGACCCTTGGCTGGGTCGGTTGACATTTCTATGTGGAGTTTGCATGCTCTCCCTGCGTTCGCGTGGGTTTCCTCCGGGTGCTCCGGTTTCCCCCACAGTCCAAAGACATGCGGTACAGGAGAATTGGGTAGGCTAAATTGTCCGTAGTGTATGAGTGTGAGTGTGTATGATTGTTTCCCAGAGATGGGTTGTGGCTTGAAGGGCATCCGCTGCATAAAACATGTGCTGGATAAGTTGGCGGTTCATTCCGCTGTGGCGACCCCGGATTAATAAAGGGACTAAGCCGAAAAAAAAATGAATGAATGAATAAATAATGGTATTTGTTTATTCATTAATTTTCTTTGTCAACAAGCTAAAATAGGTTTATATGTTGAACTTTTTTCTCTTAACATTTATTTTATTTTATTTAACAAAACTACTTTCGTTTTTACATTCTGTGTGTTTGTGTATGTGTGGTCGGATAGTAGTCGGATATATAAAATGACGTAGAAAACTTCATAATAAACAAATTTATTTGATATATAAATATATTTTTCATAAATAAATAATAATAAAGAGGTATTTCAATGCATTTACCACCTTATTACTGAAGATTTTTTATTTTTAGCTGAAATTCTGTGTGCAAAACTGCCACAATGTTCGGTACATTTGCAGCAAAATAAGCATTGCAGGTTTTGTGCTTGTTTGGATACCTGTTTAATATATTAAATATGATGGTGGGTGCTGCAGGATGATTTTTTAATGAAGCTTCAGATTTGAAATGATGTTTTGAGGCTGAGAGAGCCTGTATGGGCCAGACTGCTGTGGGCCGGAGCTGGAGCCACGAGATAAGAGCGACTCCAGCCGCCTTGCTTTAGGGGACTCTGAAAGACCTGTTAACTTGACAACCACTATTCTGTTTGCCAGAGATCATACTGGCCTATTTCTCCTTTCTCTTTCTCAGACCACACCACTTTCTTTACTCTAACTTCCAACTCCCTTCTGGGCCTTTCTGGCTTCTCATGTTCTGTTTTTTTTTTTTTTTTTTGAGGTTAATTTTCAATTTCGCTACACACAATTGCCAGAAATATGTTGTACCTGACTATAAGTTCACTTTCATCCTTCTTGTAAACTTTTTTCCCTTTCATAATGAGTTGTTTTTAAGCAATTTTAGCTATAAAAGAATACCTACTTAACAATTAAGCACATCTGAAAACAAGAATACAATGACCCATCACTTATTAATGATGATATACAAAATTATTAGTAGTTATTAAGAGTTATGTAGTTTGGAATTGAGAACTTGGTGAAAAAATATGATCAGAAAATGCTAATAATTATGTAGTATTGATGAATACTGACTGCATATGGGACTAATTCATCTGTGATGTTTACGACATCTAAATAAATGCTCAAATGAACTGGGTCAAAACTGTATTGTTTAGAGGAAAGGAAACAGAATAAGGTGGGGGTCAAATTATATTGACTTCCATTTATGCAAATAAACAAGATCAAAAAAGGTTTGAAGCAAATTTGTATTTCATGAATGTAACGAATAGAAAACTGATGCGGCTTGATGTCACTTCTTTGTTTGATTGCAGTAAATTTAAATAGACTGCGTATTTGAAATGAATGTAAATATGTTAAAATACTATGATATTACTGCCAGATGAATACACTGAAATGACTTTTGCTGCTTGTTTAAACCACTTATTTAAAATGAGCTGAAACAGCACAATTCTTAAGGTTTTTTTGGGACAACTTAATCCACTTAAATTTGTAAAAAAAACTTAATTTACTCGATTTGCCTTGGGAAAACATGAAGGAATTATGTGGAACGTATATACAGTATACATGACATAATCCAGTGACACTCCAGCTCAGAGACAACAGAGCACAGACCAAATCATATTTTCGAGTCAGCACAGACCAAAAACATATTTGAATGCTGTATTTTAAAATGAAGAAACAGTTAGACAGACTGAGCATTGCATTTGCATTTACATTTATTCATTTAGCAGATGCTTTGATCCAAAGTGACTTAAGTGAGGATATAAGAAGCTTCAAGTCATCAGAGAGCAGCAATAATGCTACCCAAGTCCAAGTTTAGAATATATATATTATATATATATATATATATATATATATATATATATATATATATATATATATATATATATATATAGGCCACAGGCCGAGTGCCTTAGTGTCCCACTAGTGCTGATATATAGCCATAATTGCACTGCAACGAGTGCTATATTGCGTTTATACAACAGTTCAACACCACAATAGTGTATTTAAAAAAAAATCAAACACGAACACGGAGAGCCTAAAAACCCTTTTGAATTAGAAACTACTTTCTTCTGCCATTCATTCACATCTGCAATGTCACTTTAGAGCTAGTATTTAAATGATTCTGAAGTGATGACAAAACAGCTAATTTTGCTGACATTTTAAGATTATAAGGCTGAACGTGACATGAAATCCCATCCGTCTACAGAGATATCTCCCTACAGTATTACAGTCTATTGCAGTCTACAGTATTTCTCTGTTGCAATGTTGAAACCGGAGCACCCAGAGGAAACCCACTCGAGCGTAGGGAGAACAGGCAAACTTCACAAAGAAACGCCAACTGACCCAGCCGAGGCTCGAACCAGCGACCTACTTGCTGTGAGGCGACAGCACTACCTACTGCACCACCGCGTCGCCATATGTATATAATCTGTGGCTGTAATGTGTCAGATTAGATGTAGCTCAACATCTCTTACTGGCAGAACTGTGAAAAACAAAATGTCATAGGCTATTTATTTTAAAAGGGGAGAAGCTACTCAATTTGTTCAGTCCTGTGTTCATGTTTTAGTTGAAATTACATAATGACAAATCAAACACAACTGTGCATTCCAAACCATTTCAGGGGGACTTTAATTGATACTTATTGCCTTCCATACATGAACCATAGCATGATCATATACTGTAATACTAGATATGTGATGATAGTAAAAACAAAGGTTAAAGTATTTGTATAACATATGAGATTTTTGACAACCCTAGTTTTTTATTTTACTAATGGCAATACCATGCAACTTTGAGACATCTCTATTGCTCTCTTATTTATTTTTTTTATCCGTCTTGCTCTCTCTCTCCCTCTCACTGGTCTCTGTCTCCATCCCTCAGCCTGTTCCTCCTGCAATGGAGCATTCCGCTGTGTTGAGCTCAGAGTGCAGCGCTCGGCTCTCACAGGCAGGATTGTTCTCGCTGCACAGGCCCAAAGCCCGTTGCCACGGATACCGCCATACCACACATCTGACCCTGGAGAATTGAGCTGCTCACCCTCAGCAGGAGCCACTGGCAGCTGCAGCACAGCTGTTAGCACCGGGACGGCACCGCGCACTCTCTGTACTACTGCACTGAGTCACCCATTCATCTGCCATTGCTTTAGTAGCGTCTAGGATAGTTGAAATTAAAATTATTCGCCCTCTTGTAATTTTTTTTTTTTCTTTTCAAATATTTCGAAAATGATGTTTAACAGCGCAAGAAATTTTTCACAGTATTTCCGATAATATTTTTCCTTCTAGAGAAAGTCTTATTTGCTTTATTTTGGCTAGAATAAAAGCAGTTTTTCTTTTTTTATTAGCCCCCTTAAGCAATATTTTTTTGACTGTCTACAGAACAAACTATTATGTTTATAAATGTGTTAAAACAGAAATTTAAACAGAAATTGAGAGAGAAAAAAATATACAGGAGGGCTAATAATTCAGGAGGGCTAATAATTCTGACTTCGACTGTATATTTAGCCGGAGCAGAGATATGAATATCAAGAGCTCTGTTTCTTGTTAAACACAACATGAATGAAACAGAGCAATTTAATTTCTTAATAAAACCATAAAAAGCTGGGCTTATTGTGTATGATATATCAGCACAAGTTATTTCAAAGAACAAAAGTGCTTGCTTTCATAAAGTTTCATAAAAATGTAATAACTTTTTTTCTGCTGATGTAATAGGGGGTAATTGGAAAAAGTAATCTTAGGGAGTATTAGGTAATACAGTATTCTTTAGTCATTTTTTTAAATAATGAAAACAAAAACTGTTTAATTAACTAAATTCTCAATTCCCTCATAACTGTGGTGTTTTCTTATTAATTATAATAACAGTAATAAAAACTTAAATAGTGCATTAGCGATTATCCATTTTTTTTCTGCAGCACTGCTTCTGGGAATATTTTCCCATTTTGTTTATTTATCCAAAAACAAATAAATAAATAACAAACTAGTCACCAAATCAATCAACCAGCGATGACGTGAATTGAAACATTACAAACTTTGATCTGAAGCAAAGTAGTAAATGAAAATCTGACAAAAACACAAAAGTACAAACTTGTGCACGTTTGGTTGATGCAAAATGTTATAATCCATAGAGGTGTTGAGAAATGTTATATCTATTATTTATTTTATATCATTACTTATTTTATACATTTTATAATTTTTCATTATTATTATTTATTATATTTATTTAACAATATATTTCATTGCAAATGTGTAGACAGAGTATATCAAATATTTAAGTGTTTAGAAAAACTTTTCTGATTGGTGGATTTTTTTTGTACAGCATCGATTAAGCATTTTTTGACAGAATTCTGCCATTAAACACAATTGTTTTATTTTTTAAATAAGTTGATTTAATGGAAACAAATGGGTTCAACAAAGGCCTATATGATCAATTAACAACCTCAGTGCTCACATGTCTAAAAAGATGTTTCAGTTACTGTTAAAAACTTTCCTATGAAGGTATACAGATCCTTCCTGCTATTACACATCAAATGGTTGGCAATTTATGTACATCTTAACATCATGATACATATTTTTTGTATTTTCCTTTCTACATATTTAATTACTTATTCAATGTATTTGTCATTACTGTATTGGTGTTGTGTATGCACCCTATACACACACTTTCTGTGCTTTTGTATGACGCTTGAGGGCTTTGTGCACTGTTAGCTATGTGCCTCTTCTGTTAAAGCCACAAAGGGGAAATCAGTGTTGGGGATGTTTGTTTGTTTTTGTTTTTTTTGTTGTTGTTGTTGACTGATTGCTTTTCTGTTATGTGCAAATTTATACAAAAATCCTATAAATAAAATATTTTAAAAATGATCCTAAGAAGAAAATGGAGTTTTTAACCGTGGCTGTTGCCAACAACCAATCACTACTTTATTTTTGGCATTTTACAAGCCCAAATAATCTAATTATACTCCACTAACACTCCAATATAACATGCCACAGACGTGTCTTTTATTCAACCTCTGACTTGCTCCTCCACCAACCATCACATTCAGTCTTACTCTTTCCCTGAAAAATTCCTTGGCAAACTATTTCGAAAAACCAGAGCGGGTGACTCAAGTCTCCCATCCACATCAATCACTAACATCCCACGGTTGTTCACTCTATCCATACCATGATCCATTAAACCGTCGTTATCCGACATTCAAATCAAAACAGATGTTCCCCTCTAAAATCTAAAATTACAGTAAACAAAATAAAGAAACAGAGGATGACAAAAACAGAGACCTATTTTTCACATTGCCAGAGCCTATCCGATGTCATATTATGGTTAGATGTTATGGCTGGAAGCTATGCCTTTTATCTAATCAGGGCATAGATTTTCCTCTCTTTTCCACCTCGGAGATAACCCGATTACACGGTAACACTGTCTCGGAATCAGTTTAGCAGCTGCTCTGCGGTTGAGCACACAGATCTGGGACAGGTAGAGCTAAACTGATGCTAAACTTGAATATATTCTGAATATATAGATTCTGAATATATTGAATATTACTTGTGTTGCTGAATCAACAGCCATTGTGTTTAATTACAAGCATATATCTTCTAATATACACCAAAAAAAGGTATTAATATTGATGACTCATTCCCGGCTGGGTCAGTTGGCATTTCTGTGTGGAGTTTGCATGTTTTCCCTGTGTTCACAAGAGGTTTATCGGGGTGCTCCAGTTTCCCTCACAGTCCAAAGACATGCTCTATGGGTGAATTGAATAAACAAAATCGGTCGTAGTGTATGAATGCATATATAAATGTGAAAGTGTATGGGTGTTTCCCAGTACTGGTTTGCAGCTGGAAGGGCATCCGCAGTATAAAACATATGTTGGAATAGTTGGCAGTTCATTCTGCTGTGGTGACCCCTGATAAATAAGGGACTAAGCCAAAGGAAAATTCATGAATAATAATAACAATAACATTAACAATAATAACAATAACAATAATAATAATAATAATAATAATAATGATGATGATGATGATGATGATGATGACAACGATGATAATGATGATGATGATAATAATAATAATAATGATGATGATGACAACGATGATAATGATGATGATGATAATAATAATAATAATGATGAGGATGATGATGATGATGATAATAATAATAATATTAATAATAATAATAATAATAATAATAATAATAATAATAATAATAATAATGATGATGATGATGATGATGATGATGATGACAACGATGATAATGATGATGATGATAATAATAATAATAATGATGATGATGACAACGATGATAATGATGATGATGATAATAATAATAATAATGATGATGATGATGATGATGATGATAATAATAATAATATTAATAATAATAATAATAATAATAATAATAATAATAATAATAATAATGATGATGATAATGATGATGAAGATGATGATAATAATAATAATGATGATAATAATAATAATGATGATGATGATGATGATGATGATGATGATGGATGATAATAATGATGATGATAATAATAATAATAATAATAATAATAATAAAATAATAATAATAATAATGATGATGATAATAATAATAATAATAATAATAATAATAATAATAATAATGATGATAATAATAATAATAATAAAATAATAATAATAAAATAATAATAATAATAATAATGATGATAATAATAATAATAATAAAATAATAATAATAATAATAATAATAATGATGATAATAATAATAATAATAAAATCATAATAATAATAATAATAATAATAATAATAATAATAAAATAATAATAATAATAATAATAATAATAATAATAATAATAATAATAATAAAATAATAATAATAATAATAATAATAAAAATCATAATATAATAATAACAATAATAATAATGATAATGATAATAATAATAATAATAATAATAATAATAATAATAATAATAATAATAATAATAATAATAATAATATTTCCATAGTCCTTCTCATTCTGCACTACACAGGTTTTGTCCACAGTAAATCTCTCTAGCATTAGAATGGATCACTCTTAATGTGCCTTTACAACCAATCAGCTGAAAGTATGTTTATATAACAACTGTCACAGTCACACAAGGAAGAGAAAGATGGATAACTCTTTAAGGGTATTTATTTGTGCAATGCAACAAATGCTGAGAGATGAAGCAGGTAAGTGGTGTAGCAGAGGGAGAGCGATCTCACACACAGTTAAGTTGGCAAGTTTCAGATCTTCAGTAATACACTAACAAAGCTTTAGTCACTTCCCTTAAGCGGGTGTGTTTGCATCCACAGGAGAAGAAGGACATCCACAGAAGAGTACAAGAGGAAGAGGGAAAGAGAGAGGGAGAGCCGATGAGGAGAACCATCTGACTTCGATTCCAGCCGGTGAGTGAATGAAGGAGGTAAGTTTATATATTGCATGGGTGATTGCGGGTACAGGTGGATGTAATCAGTAATCAGGCGATAGTTCACGGGTGTGGTGTGTGGTGGATGGTGAGGGAGAGCGGTGATTGGGACTGCAGGAACGAGCCGAGGGTGTGACAACAACAGTGTACTAAAATATATTTTTTATAAATATATAATTATTTTCTTGAAATGATGTACCGCATTATGCATGCCAGACCAGTAGAAACTCAATTTGTGCACACACTGTCCAAAAATGATGTCATGAAAATGAACAGTCAAATGCATAAATGTTGTTTTTAGTAACTTAATTGTACTGGTGCTTCACTAGAAATCTTTTATAGTGATAAATAGGCATGTACCAACTTTTTGGTCTCAAGCTATTTTCTGATAGAGATAGAGATTATTAGTCAAATGCATAAAGTACGATGTTGTTTTTTTCCTCATTAAATTAGTTTTACTGAACATGGATTGGCGGTGTGATGGCTCAGTGGTTAGCACTCATAGCAAGAAAATCCCCCATAGTCCGAACATATGCTGTATAGGTTTATTGAATAAAGTAAATTGGCCATAGTGTATAAGTGTGTGCGTGAATGCGAAAGTGTATAGGTGTGTCCCAGTACTGGGCGGCAGCTGGAAGGGCATCCACTGAGTAAAACATAGGCTGGAATAGTTGGTGGTTCATTCCGCTGTGGTGACTTCTGATAAATAAGGGACTAAGCTAAAGGAAAATGAATGAATGGATCATTCAATTTGATGAATGAATGAACATGGATTGGATTCATATAACATTCAACTCACCAACATATTAATAGAGGCACAAGTTAAAATAAAAAATTACAATATGACAATCCTCATGTAATTTTTTCTCTTTTAACAACAGAAACTTTTATTTGACATAATATACAAGGTTTTTTTTTTTTTTTTTTAACAAATAAAGACAGTCCTGTTGCTATATTTAAATGATAAATTTTGCTGCCCCAGAAAAATCTTGGATCACAAAAGTGCTGTTGGTTTATTTTATTATGCAAAATGGCTTAGCCCAAACTAACCAATGGTTTTATACAAGCACTTGAGCATAATGCACACCAATTGCTTTCCCCATACAGATCTGACATTTTGTACACATTAGAATCAGCTCTGATATTTTGTACAGATTTCATTTAGTTTTCGCAAGTATTTTATGATTTTGCTCTGAATTTTTTATATTATTGCCGATATGCCTATAGCTTTAAATGAATCCAATATGGGCCGATACATCAGTTTATCCCTAGTAATGAAGAATTGTACTTACATAAATCATGCTCAGCATGAAACAGAATGTGAAATGAAATCATATTTTAATCAATTGATTTTTTTATTAATAAATACCAGCTGAATAAATGAATTGAAGGGCAAGTAAATCATTAGAGAATTTAAATTTTTAAATGAACAAACCATTTAAATAATGTTGATTGGCTATTAGTAAAAGGATGAGCCTGTCTATATGTCTTGAACAGCTGTGTTTTGGGGAGCAAAATAATAACTGTAATACAAAATTGCATAACTAATGTTGTGCATAATTAAAATATTCATTAATTCATTTATTTTCCTTTATCATATCAGATTTATCATAGGTCACCATAGTGGAATGAACCGCCAACTATTCCGGCATATGTTTTACACAGCGGATGCCCTTCCAGCTGCAACCCCATACCGGGAAACACCCATACACACTCACATTCATACACTACGGTCAATTAAGTTCATCCAATTCACCTATAGTGCATGTCTCTGGACTGTGGGGGGAAACCAGAGCACACGAAGGAAACCCATGCCAACATGGAGAGAACATGCAAACTCCACACAGAAATGCCAACTGGCCCAGCCTTCTTGCTGTGAGGCGACAGTGCTAACCAGTGAGTCACCATGCCGGCGAAAAAATAATGTCACATCATACTTAAGTGGTATTTGCAACATAAAAATGACAAAGCACCTCATGAAAAACATTCTAATAAAATAATGAAGCATGGTAAATGAAATAAAAGCAAATGTGCATGCTAAAAAAGTTAGAGGAGCATCTGTTCTCAGTAAACATGCTGTAGAGCCAAACTCTGAAAACACTAACAGAGCAGCGCGTTTGTTTTAAACAGAACAGCATGACAAAAGACAGTTAAATCACCCGCTAAGGAACTGCAACTGTCAGGTTGTTTCTATTAGTATTAGCACTCCAAAACACTCCTCTTCTCTCTCTTTCTCTCTGTTACACAGATATAAATCAGCTGGAATGAAAGAGATAAACAAGGTTGACAACGAAAACACACTCCAGCGTTTCATGGGTTAGTTTTAAGTGAACAGTAAATCATTCGAAGCTGTTTAACATCTATAAGACATTCATTCAGACATGATGGCATTTCACATCTTTCATCACATCTAAACAACATCAAACAAGCTAACCGTGAAATAAATCTGCTGCTAAGAAAAACTAACAACTGAAATCGGAGAAATGTGATTATCTTCTTTCAGATTGCTGTCAAGCAAAGAGTGCGAGGCACACTTTAAAGGCGCTTGGCTTTTTATCTAAAAATTCTACAGTGGAGATCTCGAAAAATTAGAAAACCCTACAATTTATGAAATGTTAAGGTCGGTGCTTGGTCTTATTTAAAGCTATACTTACAGGAGTAAAAGAGTAGTTTTCCACATATTTCATAAGTTACAATTAGCACAACATAAAAACTTAAATGAGATATTTGAAAAGAACACTGATCAAAATTAGAGAACATTTTCAGATTATCGTTGACGTTAATTTGGCAACTGGTTGTAACTTCCTTAATTCTGTAAACCCAAATACACACTGGAACGGTTGTGGCTTGTGCTTATCATCAGCGTTTTTCAAACCATTATTCACCATTAATACCTAAGCAATTTTCACTAGTGATGAGCCGAGTGAACATGCAAAATCATTAACTGGTGATAAATGAAAAACATAAATACTCCAGTACACAAGGTGGCACTGTACAACTTTACATTTTTGATGCTCACTTGTGGAACTGAAAAAATAGTCACCCTCATGAGTTTTTCCACTGTTTAAGCTCCTTCACAACACACAATCACCTGGTCAAAAGTTTGCAGGAAAAAGTTACAAGCCATGAATGACAATTAAGCGAAATGAAAATAACCATTGAATCCCATTTGATCTGTAATTCCTGTGTGCTGGTCTATATTGTTTTGTGCTTGAGCACCACCAAGTTGCATTCTACTCTATATTCAGTAGCTTAAGGTACATTAACAAAGGCACCAATTTCATTAGTCAACTAATTTATAACTTTAAATCCAAAAAAACTATCTTTTTCTATTAATATCTCTTTCACACATGATGTTTTGCGCAATAGTGTTTCCAATCACAATCAGGGCTTGACAGGGTAGCTTTCCGCTATGGCGGGTAAGACAGCCGCTCCCACTAGCCACTTTGGCTGGATGAAAATAATTTTTAATTTGTAGTTTTCTTAAAAACAGCATTCTACAATACAGATGACCCAATATGCGTGCAAATGTGATCTCAGAATCGAGAAGTAGACTGACAAAACTAATTGTGTTCGCGCGAGCAAAAGAAAGCAGAAGAATACAGAATGAGAGGATGATCACCCACGCGCACAGGTGATGTAATGGGCGCGACTGTTAAAAAGCGTGCGCAATCTCGTTTACTCGTTTACTAGAGAAAACGCAACTGGTGAGATATCTGAAATAGACTGGACAAAAAGCGATGGTCGTGCACCCACAGTCCTGCTGCTTTTAAGAGCTCAAGATAAAAAAAAAATATATATATATATATATATATATATATATATATATATATATATATATATATATATATATCCTTTTGTAAGCAGCAGTGGTCACTGCTTTCGTTTTATTTATTCTTTAAACAGATTATTAACAGGCCTAACATTAGCCGTGTGCGCGTGATCATCTTGATCATCCTTTTATTATCACACACGGTATGTTTTTTACCTGGTTTCTTTTGCTTACAGGTGTTTTTGCTAATGTGGTTTAATTATCGTTTTTTACAATAACATATTTATGTGTAGATCTGGGACATTTGGCTAGGACAGACTGCTGTGCATATTTTAGATATAGCCTACATGACAATAATTATTTTAAATGTTTTTTTTTTTTAAAGAAAACTTTTGTTGAATTAAAAAGTGCAGGTATACAGCTAGTTTGCTTGTTTAGACACATTATTTCAAATTTGTGGCTAGGAAATAATAATTTATTTATTTTAGGTGTGGTGAGAGATACATTTGGTAAATCCTTACTTTTAAGCTCTGAGAAGTCATTTGAAATAAAAACTAATTGCAATGCAACACAACCCACTTGCTCGGGCACATTAAGCAAGCTCACACAAAAAAAGTGAATACAAACACACACAAAAAGGGAAATGAATGAGGAGGCCTGTGGACATGACATAAAATCAATCTAAATCAAGTCATTTTAGCATGCTAAAGTCAAATGTATGCATATAAAATTTTCCAAACAACAAAAGTGTGGCTAGTGAAAATGCTGAGTGGCTAGTAATGTTGGAAATCTACTAGCCACAGTGGCTGGTGATCAAAAAAGTTAATGTCAAGCCCTGCTTACAATTCATTAAAAAGCCAGAGATAAGTGTGATCATCCAGGTGTTCACGGGCCTTAACTTTCCTGGTTTCATTGACTTTGCAAGATGGTGAGCAGTTCTGAAGAGACTGAAACCCTCTGACAGCTCATTGTAAAACCCAACAGTCAACTATATCAAACAAAATGAGTGTAGTTACTCAAAATTTACTGAAAGTTAACTCTACTCATTTGAAAAAAGTTTTGAACTCAGTGTTGAAGATAATGAGTTAATTAAATACCTCATTACTTCAACTTAAATGGAGTAAGTTCACAGTACTCATATAGATTAGTTTTTTTTAACTCAAATGGCTTGTTGCAAGTGATGCAGTGGTGCAGTAGGTAGTGCTGTCACCTCACAGCAAGAAGGTTGCTGGGTCAAGCCTCGGCTGGGTCAGTTGGCGTTTCTGTGTGGAGTTTGCATGTTCTCCCTGCGTTCGCGTGGGTTTCCTCCAGGTGCTCCGGTTTCCCCCACAGTCCAAAGACATGCGGTACAGGTGAATTGGGAAGGCTAAATTGTCCGTAGTGTATGAGTATGAGTGAGTGTGTATGGATGTTTCCCAGAGATGGGTTGCGGCTGGAAGGGCATCCGCTGCATAAAATATATGCTGGATAAGTTGGCGGTTCATTCCGCTGTGGCGACCCTGGATTAATAAAGGGACTAATCCGAAAAGAAAATGAATGAATGAATGATTTGTTGCAATCGGTTTCCTCGAATGGTTTGAGTTATATTAACTTTTTGGGTTTTACAGTGAAGGATTTCAGTTGAAGGCCAAAGAGACAACACTTTCAGCCAAAGCAAGAGCAGCTGGTCACTCCAAATCTGTGATTTATAGAATGTTACAACTTCATGCATTCATTAAAGTTCCACACAAAGCTAGTGGTCTGCAAAAGACAAGATAATGTCATGATGAAGTGTAATGTTTTGGTGGTTGTTTTTTTGTCTCTCACACAGCTACATGGCACAATGTAAATAAATATATATGACAAAAAGTCATAAAAACAATAGTTTTTTTATGTGACTGCAATATTTTTTCAGTGCAGAGTGAATTTAATATTTATCAGAAGCTCCTTCAGCAACATGTGGTTCTTTCCCTGCATTAATTAACCAATTCAGCTAGCAATTTGCATGTCTTGGTTTTATGGCACACGGCAAGAAACTGGAAGCTGGAAACACTGAAATAATGAAAAGGCCAGCCCAGAGTCATGATATAAACCTGACTGAAAATCACGAGATAATTCTTGGCAACAAAGTTATGACTAAGAAACCCACTATACTATACTCAACTGTACACAAGACATGGAAAAGAGAGTCAAAGCTAAGAGTGTTTCTAAGCAAGAGCTTGTACTCATCCTACTCATTTTTGACTGGTGTAACCTTCAGAATGTTTTTGTTAAAATCATTCTTTGTGCTACAATCATTGGTGTTCTTGAATTTCTCATATGAAAATCTGATCTATGGCCAAATGTGAACATTTATTTAAAATTTTGCTAATATATTTGTATATTATTTGAATTCTAATGGCTGGCAAAAAAAATTTTCATTTTTCATTCATTCTCTGATTTATCAGAGGTCGCCACAGCGGAATGAACTGCCAAGTATTGTTTTACACAGTGGATGCCCTTCCAGTCGCAAGGAACCCTAACACAGTACTGGGAAACACTCATACACTCTCACATTTACACACACACACACACACGCACTCATACACTACGGCCAATTTAGTTTATTCAATTCACCTATAGCGCATGTCTTTAGACTGTGGGGGAAACCGAAGCAGCCCAGCCGAGATTCGAACCAGCGACCTTCTTGCTGTGAGGCGACAGTGCTAACCACTGAGCCACTGTGCCGCCCTAATTGCCATTTTTGCAATATGATATTTATATCTGTGAAATCCAATCATGAACTTAATAAATGACTGTATGTCATCTATGTGATTTACATATATTCCTATGCATCAGTTTTTTTTTTTATTTGATCACAGTGTTCTGCTAAAAATATTCAAGTGCCTTGTTTATGTGGTAAACTATAGGTTTTATTATTATTTTATTATTTTTTAAAATCTAGATTAATGTAGATTAATCTTGGAATTAATCTACATTAAAATGGCTCATTTGTATTCTGCCGAAGACATTCAGAATATGTGTGCTACCCAAATAATACGTTTTTGAGAACGGGTTTCTCAAGCCAGGTGGCGCAATAGACAAGGGGCTCATCTCCTGTTTCCAAAATGCATCACAAACTGCTTGAGAAACTGTTCTACTATGAAAGTTGGTGATGAAAATAAATGATGTTCTATAAGATCTACTTGTGTTTAACTGTTTATTCAGTTAAACATGAGTTTTGAGCTGTAGGCCTACATAAGCTCCAAACAGGGATTTTTGATTGCCTCAATCTGACTAAAGTCACAACTGAACTAAACAGAAATGGAATTAAGACATGTGGAGTATGTATATATTAGTGGCATTATTGAAGTAAACACAGCGATCATACTATTACCGTCATGTAGGACGTTTTGCCATATTTTCCGACAAGATCCATACACGTGGCTGTCAGTAAAGGACCGCACACACACACACAAACACACACACACATCGCGAAATTCAGAATTTTTTTTTTTTTTTTCATTTGGCATGCGTTATTAAATTCCATAACACTCTCACCAGTCCTTACTCCTTGTTGCGTCTTATACCCCAGTTTGTCACGTGGGCATGAATGAAATGTTCATGAGTTAAAGTGAAACTGCCGGACTGCAGTTAAAGTCAGGCATCCTGCTGATTTGATTCAGAAGGGCACTTTTTTTTCAGATGGCTCACCGGTCAGGTATACATCCGCGCTAAAATATCAAGGTGAAAGTCATCATAGTTTGCGTAGAATATACCCAGCTCCCAACCCAACTTTGAGAATAGATTAACGCCCATATTTTTATCGCATGATAAGAGTCTCGCGTTAACGCAGCACGTTAACGCCGATAACGGCCCACTACTAAGTAAAACGCTGCTAGCATGGTACAGTCCCAACTAAATTCCTTTAAGTTCTGAACGATAAGGGTTGCATTATATCTGAAAAAAATAAATAAATAAAGTGTTTATAAAGTGTTCTCTAATCTTGATCTCTGCTGTATGTAATCAGATTAACATGCAAATAATCTTCACCACATTTTTCAACGCTTTCATCTTTCCAAGCATACATGTTGAATTTTAATGTGTATGAGTGTATCTATCATGCGCGGACGTTTGCTTAGCATCGTCTTTGCATGTGTTTGTGTGTCTGAGAGAGCGACAGACCCATGCATATGTGTGTGTGCATTTCTTAAACAGTAGGGCTGCACATTGCTGTCCGACATAACTTAAGACAAGCAGACACTGAAGAAAACGCCTATAAAACTCTCTCAGCCTCTTCTCTTCCATCTGTTTTGTTTTCCTTCCATCTCTCCTTTTTGATGAGCTGGGTCTTCAGTCCCCCCAATAAAATCCCATTAGCTCTTAATGAAGTCGAGCTCGCTGCCTCGCGCCTTCACCTCATTTAGCACAATTGTCTGGCAGCCATTAGCACGGAGGCAATTACAGCCGAACGGCGAGAGTAATTGGAAATGCCGACAGGGACCCCAAGAAAACGGGAATAAATAAAAAAAAATAAAAATTCAACCTAATAAGCCTCCGTTGGGTTGGTGGGGGCTGCTAGGCTAAATCAACATAATGCTAATCGAGGCTGATGAGGAACAGACTCAGGGTGAAGGCCAGGGATGCTGGAGATGATGATGATGATGATGATGTTGATGATGATGATGATGAGGTTGAGATTGTTATAGAAAGAGCACAAGGAATCAAACTAATCAACTGCTCACTGACATTGTATGGTTAACGCCCATAGAAGCTGAAGCTACAAGAAAACAACTATTATTATCACTGTTAAAAGAATGACGAAATTAAAATGGACTATGTCTCACTGTGCAAGATCCAATAGAAAAAAAAATTGTAATTAATAATATACAAGCAGATCCGAACATAGGTAAAAAAAACACTGACCCTTTAGATATGTGTGATAAATGTAAACTTTCACCATATAATCTTAGTCGTATGTTTGTATTTTGTCCCAAGTTGCTGGATTACTTTCTTTAAAATTGCTTCTGATATTCTGGGGTCAAGTTAGCGTTTTGCCCTTTAATCACGATCTTTGGTGTTCCCTCTCTGTGTCAGCCTTTAAACTGGAGACACGCAGATATTGTGGCTTTTGCATTTCTTTTCGCTAGGCGCAGAATACTGTTGTCTTGGACCTCCCCACAACCCCCTTCTTTTATTGCAGCTCAAAGATTTGGTCTTCTTTTTAAAACTTGAGAATATTAAAAATAATATCAGAGGTAGGGGAGAACAGTTTTTTGAAAAATGGCAACAATTTGTTGCATTCTTTAAGGATTTAAAAACCTGGATTGAGTGACGGTTATATGTGTATGTATGTATATTTATGGTTTGTTATTATTTGTTTTTTTCTGTATTTGTATTTATTTACTCATTTACTTATTTATTTATGTATTTATGTATTTATTTATTTATTTATTTATTTATTTATTTATTTATTTATTTATTTACTCTTTTCAGATGTTGATTGTTTTATTTGAGGGTTGTTTTGTTGGGGCTAGATATGGTGTGTGGGTTGTTGTAAAATGTAAAGTGTTATTTGCAAGAATAAAAATTCCATGAAAAAAAAAGTACTGCCACACATGATGTTTTAGACAGAAATATAGAAGTTGAACATTTATTAAGCATTTTACTACACTAATAAAGTACTAGTATTAACTCTTTTTTTTTTTTACAAAATTATATTGATTGTTATAATGTTGATTCATTTTTATTCATTTATATTCCTTCTGCAGAAATAGAAATTACAATTCAAAAATTCCATTACAAAGGATTTCATGACTATTATTATTTATTCATTCATTTTCCTTCCTTTTAGTCCCTTTATTAATCAGGGGTCACCACAGCGGAATGAACCGCCAACTTATCCAGCATATGTTTTACACAACGATGCCCTTCCAGCTGCAACCCAGTAATGGAAAACAACCATACACTCTTGCATTCACACACATACATACACTATGGCTAATTTAGCTTATTCCATTCACCTATAGTGCATGTCTTTGGACTGTAGGGGAAACCGGAGCACCCGGAGGAAACCCATGCAAAAACGAGGAGAACATATAAACTCCACACAGAAATGCCAATTGGCCCAGCCGGGACATGAACCAGCGACCTTCTTGCTGTGAGGTGAACCACTGTGCCAGCCGTTATTATTATTATTATTATTATTATTATTATTATTATTATTATTATTATTATTATTATTATTATTATTATTATTATTATTATTATTATTATCAGTTGACAAAGTGTTTTATACGATTTGAGCTCTGGCAGGCTTTTAATTCAGTGTATGTTCATGATGCCAAAAATAGATTAATAGATCAAGGTAAAATGAAACTGTAATCTGGGCTAAATAATGCAGCCAGTGCTTTGATTTAATTAAAACATTAAGCTACAATATTATTAATTAATACTATTTTGCCATAACCTTCATAGTTTCAGCAGAAATATAGTAGAAAGTAATAAGGAAAAAAATGAGTTTTGCTCTTTTATATTAACATGCTATGATTCAATGCTTTAAGAAAAAAAGAAGAAAAAACATGTGTACATCCTTTAAAAATATTGATTACCTAATTCACCTATAGCGCATGTGTTCTCTTCACCCAGAGGAAACACACATGAACACAGGGAGAACATGCAAACATCACACAGAAATGCCAACTGGCTCAGCCAGGACTCGAACCAGCAATCTTCTTGCTGTGAGGCTACAGTGCTAACCACTGTACAGTATTTAACATATTAATAATTAATAATATATAATGACTATTTAGCTTACAAATGATCATGCTCTGGACAAAAATGTAAATATATCAACTACTATAGGACATGAAAAAAACATGACAATACTGTACGTTTATTCCATTTCAAACAACATGCACTGATACAGAACCATGCTCTGATTGATTTACACACACACACACACACACACACACACACACACACACACACATATATATATATAAGGGATGGGACGAGTTTAAAAAACGAGGTTAAAAGTTGTCTCATGAGTTGTGATGTTATGCTGGAGCGTGAGGGTGGATTTAGCACTGCAAAAATATTTAGCAGTGTTAGCGTGTCCTTTATGGAATAATTCATTAAAATAGTAGTAAAATAACATTCATTACAAGTTTATTTATAAAACACCTAAATGGTTTTGTATTTTGATTTTATTTTCAGTTGAATAATAATCTATTTCCTATTTATTTATTAGCAAACATTTTGCTAATATTTAAAACTATGTATAAACACTATTTTCCATTCACTTATTAACAAGATATTTTGCAGTGTTTGTATGTTCCTTACAACTTAGAATTAAAATAGAGAATAACTTTCATTACAAGTTGATTTAAAAAATAGTAAATAGTTTCACCCTAATTTTGAAATTTTTTATACATATTTTAGCATATATATTTTTATGCAACTTTATTATATATATATATATATAGATATATATATATATATATAGATATATATATATATATATATATATATATATATATATATATATATATATACTTATATGTTTCACGAAAATTTATATACATATATAATATTAATAATTATAATAATAAAAAAGGGACTAAGCAGAAAAGAAAATGAATATATATATATATATATATATATATATATATATATATATATATATATATATATATATATATATATATATATATATGTATTTATATGTATTTAATGTATATATGTATTTATATTTTATTATTTTGTGTAATGCCCTGATGCGATGTATATGGGTCAGTTTTGATTTCAAATGGAAAAATCACAGCTCACTTTACATCAAACAGCAACATTTCATGTGAAGGATGCTTTTTTTTTTCAAGTCAGTCCTTGAATAATGAATAGTCGCACAGTGATGTAGGTGTTGTGTTTGGCCTGCTGGTGCCAGATGCCAGGGCATCTCCCCTGACTCCTCACTCTACTTACTAACATCAAACTGGGCAACTGGTGGCAGAAACCTGATCAGACAGGGTAAAATCAGAGGGCACCTTTCACAAGAACTGGGCAGCTTGCCCGACGGTCCACAGGAGGGGGCAAAGAATAGGGTCTGGTCGGAAACGGTGTGTGTCTGTGATGTGTGTGAAGGCGTCTTGGCACTAGCTTTTCCGGAGTCGGCACGGGAAACAGAAGGTCGAGTCCCACAATAGTCTCCCATGGGGCATCGACAATACCAGCTCAATGACCGCAGTCAACAATACTCTCAAGGCCTTTTATTCAGAGAGTTCAATGGAGCAGACACACCCAGCGGCACTTTCCTACACAAAACAAGACCCTGGCGCACACACACAAGCACACACATACATACATATTCATACAGGCTTATATAAATGACAATATTGCTACTATGAAAGACGCTTTCAGTTGTGTCTAGAATTGCTGCAAATGGTTGTTGGTACTTATTGTTGGCGATGATACTTTGAAAGTCTACTAGTTAGTCATATAGAGTTTAGAAATATATGATGGAACAATGTAATGGTAGAAGAAATAATAGAATAGAAAAAATGACAGAATGAAAGGTATATGCATAAGAGATGCATAAGAATGATAGGTATAAAAGTTATTTAGGTGATAGGTAGATATGACAGTAAAACAGAATAGACAGAATTATACTGGCAGAACAGTAGAAAGCTATAACAATAGAACAACTGAACCACAGACAGCCAGAAAGGATGGATGGATGAATTGATTGATGTATGGATGGAATACTAAATATGGATGTGTGGATATTAAATATGTGTGGGTGGATGGATGGATGAATGGATGTAATATTATATATGGATAGATGGATGAATGGATGCATGGATGGATGAAATATTAAATATGGTGGGTGGATGAAAGGATGGATGGCTGGATAAATGGATGGTTGGATACCTGGATGGATGAATATGGATGGATGGATGGATGGATGGATGGATGGATGGATGGATGGATGGATGGATGGATGGATGGATGGATGGATGGATGAATTAAATTTTAAATATGGATGGATGGAATAATAAATATGGATGGATGAAATATTAAATATGGGTGGATAGATGGATGGATGGAATGATGGATGGATGGATGGGTGAATAAATATTAAATATGGATGGATCCATGGATGAATTAAATATTAAATATGGATGGATGGATGAAATAGTAAATATGGATGGATGGATGGATGGATGGAATTATAAAGATGGATGGATGGATGGATGAATGGATGGATGATTGGACGAATGATTGGATGGATGAATTAAATATTAAATATGGATAAATGGATAAAATATTTATTATGGATGTTGGATGAATGGAATATAAAATATGGATGAATGATGGATGAATATTTATATGGATGGATGGATGGATGGAAAATAAATATGGATGGATGGATGGATGGATGGATGGATGGATTGATGGATGGATGGTTGAACGGATGGATGGTTGAACGGATGGATGGATGGATGGATGGATGGAGGAATTAATTAAATATGGATGGATGGATGGATGGAATATAAATATGGATGGATGGATGGAATAATAAAGATGTATGTATGGATGTATGGATGGATGGATGGATGGATGGATGGATGGATGGATGGATGAAATGAATATTTATTATGGATGGATGGATGGAATAATAAAGATGGATGGATGAATGAATGGATATATGGTTGGATGGATGGTTGAACTGATGGATGGATGGATGAATTAAATATTAAATATGGATGAATGGATGGATAAAATATTTTATATGGATGGACGGATGGAATATTAAATATAGATGGATGGATGAAACATTAAATATGGATGGACAGACAGTGGCGACAGACAGTGCCGTAGCGCAAAATGCGTGGGTCCGACAGACAGACAGACAGACAGACAGACAGACAGACAGACAGACAGACAGACAGACAGACAGACAGACAGACAGACAGACAGACAGACAGATAGATAGATAGATAGATAGATAGATAGATAGATAGATAGATAGATAGATAGATAGATAGATAGATAGATAGATAGATAGATAGATAGATAGATAGATAGATAGATAGATAGATAGATAGATAGATAAAAACTTTTTACCCTTATTTGAAATAATCAGAGCTACTGTAATGCTATAATTAATTTTCTTCATCAGTACATATGTCGGCTGCTCTGCAACACCGTTGCTGGTTAGAACTGACATAACGTACAATAAGTTAATTTACGTCATCTTCATAGCTGTAAGATGAGACCTGAGGAACTAGTACTGATCATTTGAAAAGAAGAAAAAATAAGCTGAAAAGACATTAAGCGAAGCACTGCAGAAACGAAAAGACGGAAGCTCCTTCCATTTCTCTTGAGCTGTGCTTTTGCTCAGAAAATGTTTATTTGTCTAAAAAGATCTACAAACAATCACTTCACTCGACAGGAGAGAGAGAGCTTTCCAGTCAGGAGGAGATTTAATTAGGGAAATCTCATTAGGTTTAACAAAATTAAGCGTAAAACAATCCTCGGCAGGGCTCCGAGAGCGAGAGGGAGAGAAAGAAAGGGGGAATTTGGGGTTATGAGCGATTAGAGTCGGGAGGATATTGAGATAGTCACTTCCATGCTGCTGTGGGGGGAAAATGGCTCTAGATACCCAGCTGTTTTCACACTCAATTAAAGAGACTTGCCTGGCTTTTACCCCCTCTGAAACGCAAAGAGTTAACCCTTCTGCATACTGGCATACACGCACACACACACAAACGTCTCAAACTCGTCCTCTCTCACTCATCCACGATGTAATTTCATCCTGAGCCCACGAACCATTAAAGACAAAAATTGTGTTTTCCAACAAATTCGCACTCTATAAGGACATAACAAAAAGTGCTATTAAAGCGAGGAAGCAAATTCTTAAACACCCAGCTGGGGTGATTGCAGACGAACAGCGAGTGTCAGGCAAAAAATCATTTCAAAATTCATGTGAAAGCCCAATTTTGTCTAAACCAGCAAGGAATAACTCTAGGAATCCAGACGAGCGATATCAGAGCAAGGATATCACAGGTTTGCATATTTTAAGCAGCTTCATAGGTGACACTGCATATTTATCAGCCATCTCAAAAGTGTGAAAGGATCGTATGTGCTAAAATTGATTAAAAAAAAAAAACTATAGCAAAAAATATATAATTATGAAAGACTTAAAGCATGACTACAAAAGCTGTTTGGTGCATTTGGGGGAAGAAATAAAACTCAACTGGAAGAAAATAGTTTGGCGACAAGCAAGGCTTTGTTCCAACACCTAGTGAGGTGCCTCACTGTCTGCTGCCTACACAGACAGCTGCTAGCAACCTTAACCGTATCTGAACCTCAGAAATGATGGACTGAGAATGTGAATCGAGTGGTATCACACAAAATAACATTCTTTATATTTTGTGCATATTCACAGCTGATGTATATTTATCTGCTATTATCTAACCCGTAAATCTGTTGCTAAGCTAACAATATGATGGTTTAATAAGCATAGACAATTAACCGTTCAAACAAACATTGGATAAATGGCAGTTTTTCCAAAACACACTTATTTAGCACTTTTAAATATTAAAGTGTTAGTTCACCCACAAATTTTAATTATATTATTAATTACCCTCATGTTGTTTCAACCCCTTGACACCTAAGTTTGTTAAAATAAATTAAGATATTTAGATGAAATCCAAAAGATCTCTGACCCTCCATAGACAGCAATGGTTCCGAGACATTCAAAGTTCAGAAAAGACACCAAAAGCATTGTGAAAAGATTCCATATGACTTCAGTAGTTCAACTATAATCCTTTGAACCTGGAAAAACATGTAAATACAAATTTCGCCTATATCTTGTCTTCCGTGACAAATTACGTTTTGCATTTACTATGTTTCCCACTGAAGCCACATGGAATGTTAGAACAATGTTTCGGTTCCTATTCCCGACTTTGAACGTCCCGTCACTGTATATGAAGGATGAGAGAGCTCCTGGATTTCATCTAAATATCTTAATTTGGGTACAGAAGAGAAATGAAGGCCTCAGGGAATTAGAACAACATGAAGGTGAGTTAGATGGATGGATGGATGGATGGATGGATGGATGGGTGGGTGGGTGTATGGGTGGGTGGATGGGTGGGTGGATGGGTGGGTGGATGGATGGATGGATGGATAGGTGGATGGATGGATGGGTGGATGGATAGATGGGTGGATGGATGGGTGGATGGATGGATAGGTGGATGGATGGATAGGTGGATGGATGGATGGATGGATGGATGGATGGATGGATGGGTGGGTGGGTGGATGGACGGACAGATAGATAGATAGATAGATCTATCAAGCATTTGAATCAGGACAATATCTATGAAGCCTTCACTTTAAGAAATGTTGGGTTATTTAAACCTAAAATGTGTAAAATATGGACTAACCCAAACATTGGGTTAAATTTGGTCCTATTAAGCGAATAAAAAAATTACCCAAGTCCATATTACACACAAAAAATTGGGTTGAAATAACCCAGCATTTTTTTGAGTGTTGAAATATTGCCTACATTGGCAGAGCTCACTGGCGTTTGGAACAGAGCACATGTGTTTCTGAAGAAAAACAGGAACTGTTGATATAGGAACTTACAGTTTGCTTGTTCTCAGCATCAGCGCATCTGATGTTGGAGTCTGTCCGCCGGCGCACTGCCCTCCACACAGTCTACAAAACAAAAGAAACCTTCAGTTACACCTAATGATCTGTTCACCATCATTTAACCACAGCGCCATCACAACACAACTTGTCAAATGGCCAGAAGTGTTGATTCAGATTTAAGCTGCACTGCATGTTTTGAGTACGGGGATCTTTTTATTGACGCCGCGTGATACCCGTGGGCCTGCTGACCCCACAATTTGAAAAGTAATTTGATATTGCGTGTGAAGGTATATGTATGTGTGCCCTGCTGTTCTGGCTTAATCGAGGCTGGACGTATGTGTGTGAGCTCGGGTAGGTGGGCAAACAAAGATAAAGGCAGGGGCGGCAATGGCGTCTAGCCCCCCTATGCCTCGGTCTGTCAGTACAGGTTCAAGCGAAACCTTTCTTGGGTTTCTTCCGAACTACAAAGAAAACATTTTAGGGTCCTGTAATCCCCTCCTACAGCCTCTGGAAGCCCTCCGTATCCATCCAGTCGGCAGCCCATCCAGTCTGCCTTCCTGTTGACGTCAAAGTGAATTAGAGCACGGCGAGCGCAGCGGCTCCCTCCGGGGGGCTGGAGGGCTAATCATGCCGTTTCTCTCCAGCCTCTGAGGAAGTATTAGCAGACCACCACATCTACAGCACAGGGCCCCTCCACAAACAACCAGACACAAAAATGCACACTTATAGGTCTCTCCAAACTGCAGAAGATTTGTGAGTTTGCCCTTCACACCCCCCATTTGAGGACACAGAGAAAGCTAAACTTTAGGGTAAACCTGGTTCTTGAGCAGCCTGAGCAGCTCTGTGAAATAGCTAATGCCGTCTCCACACGACCTTCTGCTCTCCCACTGAATAATGCTTCCACATATAGCAGAGGAGACTTCACACTCAGACTCCCACTGACCTGATTCCTACTGAGACTAGTGTGGCTTGGCTGCTCTCTTAAGTCTGATTCAGTGCTATTTTAGGATTACTCATATTTTATGCAGTATATATTGGTGGCTATTTTGATATGGGCCGATAAATGTTATTTTTTAAATGTTATCCTCATCGGTCTGCTAGCAGAATCATGCTGATATCTTTAAGCCCAATAAATTATGTATTTCTGTTAGTTGAACCACTTCACATGCTTGCTGGTTGCCACTTTTTTATTATTTTATTGATATTTTGATTTTGGTTTATGTTGGATTAATGTACTTTTTTTAGGCAGTAGATTATATTTATAAGATAAAAGTTGGACATAGAAAAGAGCAGTTGATTAATAAAGTTCAGAGATCAGTTCAATCTATAATCTAATTAAGGATAATAATAATAATAATAATAATAATAATAATAATAATAATAATAATAATAATAATAATAATAATAATAATAATAATAATAATAATAATAATTCATATATTTATATTTATTGGCTAATATATATGCTTTCAGCTTCCGAATCTAAAGTAATCGATTATCATATCGATCAGAAATTCCATATTGATGCGAAGCCTTTTTTTAGTATTTAGGTATTTGGTTTATGTTGGTTTAATGTATTCATTTTTCAGGCAGTAGATTGTATTTATATATTAAAAAGTTGGACATAGAAAAGAATATTGGATTAATAACATTCAAAGACCAGTTCAAACTTTTCTGTAATTAAGGTGATAAATACAAAACCAATTGTTCACTGTATGTGTTTGCCTTTGTTTTTAGGGTCACACGGTGGCTAAGTGGTTAGCACTGTCGCCTCACAGTATGAAGGTCACTGGTTTGAGCCCCGGCTGGTCAGTTGGTGTTTCTGTGTGGAGTTTGCCTGTGTTTGCGTGGGTTTCCACCACAGTTCAAAGATATAGGTGAATTGAACAAACTAAATTGGCCGTAGTGCAAGTGTGTGAATGAGTGTGTATGGATGTTTCCCAGAACTGGGTTGCAGCTGGAAGGGGATCCACTGTGTCAAACATATGCTGGATAAGTTGGTGGTTCATTCCGCTGTGGTGACCCCTGATGAATAAAGGGAGGAAGCTGAAGGAAAATTAATGAATGAATTTATTGTCTAAAATATTGGCAATCAGCCTTTAAATCTAAAGAGATATTGGTTTCTGTATCAGTCAGAAATTCCTTTTTGGTGCATCCTTATTTTTAGTATTAAAATATTTCAAAGACATTTTGTTTTTTGAGTTTCAGTGTTCATATTTTAGATTAGATTAGATTCAAATTTATTGTCATTACACATGTACAAGTACAAGGCAACGAAATGCAGTTTAGGTCTAACCAGCAGTGCAATAGCAGCAAGTGCAGGATACAGGTATAAGTTATAAAGTGCAATTTATAGAAAAACTATGGTAATATTTACAGATGGATGTACTATGAACATTATATACAGGTTGTATATAATGTCATATAAATTTAAGCTTATGTTTAAGTCATTTGGTTCTGTGGTTTTGTTTTATTTCACCATTAGTTTCAGTCATTCTACAATAGTACTTTTATTCAGTTTGTTGCCAAAGCAACAATTTTGTCATCTAAGATTTATTATTTGTATCATTTTGAAGCTGGTTTCCACCACAGAATAACATTTTTAAAAGTGAACTTTATGTCTCACAATTCTGACCTACTTTCCCACCGTTGTGAGTTTACATTTCACAGATTTTGTGTGACATCAAAGGCCCAATCCCAATTCTACCCCTTAGCCCTTCCCCTTACCCCTACACCTCGTTTTACGAGTTCACGTGAAGGGTTAGGGGTGTCCCAATTCTTTTTCGCTTGAGAGCGTAAGGCTAAGGGTAAGAGCTGGATAGCCCTTGAAACTGAGATTTTACAGGACCACACTCGAAACCAAGGGGTACGAAAATTTCCCTGAATCCACCAGCTACAACGGCAGAATGGCTGCACACGGAAGTTAGGAGATGCACAATTAGTATATTTGTCATTATTATGAATTTTTTACAACAAACAAGCACATGTTTTATTATATTCATATACCCGGTTGTTCATGTTTTTACCATCATGCTTCCAAAAAAAAAAAAAAACGCTAAAATAAAAACCGCTAAATTTCGCAATCTATAATCCATAATAACTCCTGTATACCAGTCCCACAACCTTCTAACACTCGATGACACTCGAATCCCCTGTCAGAAAATTCTAGCGGCTGGGAATGACCTTTTTTACAGTGTTCTGGTGTAATGTTAATGTTGTTTTCATGTGTTAATAGATGAATATGGCCACACTATAAATTCACAGTACAGTTGCGATCTTATTGCCACATTGTTGTGATAACAATAATATATGCCTTCAGGGATTTCCTGAAGATAAATACCAAAAATAACGCAACTGAAATAACTACAGCAGTCACGATTCGTCGATCTCATATGAAGCAAGAGATCGTAATGACATATGATGACATGTGCAGGTGCTTTAGTGGTGTCCCATTTCTTACGGGTAAATTTTGAAGCCCTTCGCCTTCACATTCTGTTTCAAGGGCCAAAGGAAAGAGTACAAAAATAGAATTGGAATTAGGCCAAATTCAATAGAAAGAAAGTTTGAAATTCAGAGATAAAAGTCTGTGAGCTGTTCCCTGAAGAACTCCCTTAACATTACAAAATAAACTCAGAAATATTGAAACATAAAATGTACAAACTTTTACTTTTGATATAACTCTTTGCTAGTTGAATTGTTAGAAATAACGGTCACACTTTACAATAAGGTCATTAGTTAACGTTAATTAATGCATTTACTAACATGAACAAACAATGAACGATACATTTACTACAGTATTTGTTCATGTTAGATAACGTTAGCTATAACGGTTAACGGAAAATACAGTTGTTCATTGTTAGTTCATGTTAACTATTGGTAACAAGCATAGACTTGGATGTTAATAATGCATTAGTAAATGTTCAATTATGATTAATAAATGCTGTCCAAGTGTTGGTCATGATTAGTTCATGTTAGTAAATGTATTAACTAATGAACCTTATTGTAAAGTGTTACCGAAATAACTTAGAACAAACAGATTTGTCTGGCTTTCTCAAGTTTGTCCTACAATAGTCTCATTAATTATGTCTTTGTTACAGAATTGTGACTTGTTTCTTGCAATTGTAAGCTAATATCTCGCAATTTCGAGTTACAGAGTTACATATATCTATAAACAAAAATGAACAAAATGAATGAAGAAACAACAATGGTATGTAAAAACTATTTAGATTCATTAATAATATACACTTTACTCTTAAATTTACTGTACGTCTATTAGTTCAGATTTCTGTGTGAGGAAAATTCGAAATGTTCAGACATTCAGTTGCAAATTACTTTTTATTTATGCTGACATGGAACAGAAAAGGTGAACTGATGGCATGCAAACCCGTCTGTCAGAATACACAGACATTATGCCCCAAACATCCATCTTTGTATGAATGGGCCTTTTATTCTAACAAAATAAATGTATTTTTTTTTGTATTAGATGTTTTACAAGTGCCTGATTTCTTTCCAGATGGCTCTTAAAAAAGCAAATAAAAACAGAATTGGAGATGAATGTCAATGCTAACGGATCTTTTTCTCCACTATTATATAGTCATCATTGGCTCCTTGTGTTCAATCTTGACTGTCCTATTAAAAAAAGACTACACCGTCTATTACAGTCATTAGATCAACCCATTTAAGCATTACTGCCAATGATGCAACAAAATAATCTTTACTTTGACCCGAGCAATGCAAGGTTTAGGTGGTAATTACCCAGAATGCCTCACTAGCATCGCCCCCCAAGCTGTTCAAAGACCTGCAAGAACGACAACATTTGCTGCAAGGGGTTTTAGAACTTCCTGTTTCCTATGACAACCATGGAACAATTCATATTCATATTCTCCTCTAATAAACTGTGTAACATTAGGGCGTAATTGTTTTCTATGCAATATATGAAAACAGCCCTTTGCAGAGAGCAACGCCTGACAGCAGTCATCAGAAACGTCTGGAAGAATGACAGACATCTGGCATCACAATACCACTAAAACTTGATGAAAAAATGTCAACTTCAATACACGACGCTGCAGGAGAATAGGGTAATAAATGAACTCATCTTTATCACAATACTTGCCCCAGTTAATCGATTATATTAAGAATTGAAACATTGAAAGCACTTGTTTTTGTAATACAAGTTGGTTAATTAAATAAGCAATAATCTGCATACATTCTTTTAACAAAATCTGAACAAGGCACCAAATCAGGTTAAATTTAATGATTTCTTTTAACATATCAGAGTCAAAGATTTTCATCTTTCATAGAGTCAAGAGTGCATCTTTTTTATCTATTTTTATTGTTGTATTGTTTTTTTAATGTTTTTTTAGTGTATTTTTATTGTTTTATTTTTTTTATTGTTGTAGAATACAACTTTGCAAACAATTAGTCAAACTATGCATGAACATGCCCATCTTTCAAAAATAATACAATTTGGTTGCTGAAGTGCTGCAAAAGTGCTGCTGAAATTGATTTAAAAAAATGGGTAACACTTTATAATAACTGCACGCTATGAATTATTTATTAAGCATAAGCAAATAGTGAATTCATTATAAGCATTAACTCTACATTAATAGACGTTAGTAAGCAGTTTTATACACACAGACACAAATGCTCTATTCTTGACTTAATTCTGAATTAAAAGGCTCCATATTTTCGTGATTCACAGTTTTTTTTTTTTTTTTTTTACAGTTATCAATTGCGCTATAAGACCTCTGCTCTGTCAACTTTTGATGTGAAAATGGAACTGTGCAGTTTAACAAATAGAATTAAGCAAAACAAGAGAAAAAGTTGCTGGCTGTTTATTACCAGGTTTTTTTGTATTATAAATTACACACCAACCCAGTCAATAAATCACTTTAACTTATTAAAAATGTCACTAAAAGTCATTTTTAAAACTATTTACATCAAAAGCTATTAGAGGAAGATCAAGGTACCATAATGCAATTCAAAAGCTAAATAAATGACACCACATGACCACAAAAACAATATCTCACACATGATCTCAAAACATTTTGCAATTCTGAGTGTGCCTCACACAGGTAAGTACAACACAGGCTCACTCTGAAAACGTAACAATATTAACATTTCTGGAGAGCGCCAAATACGTTCAAGGGGGGACGTTTTTTTTTTACTTTTTGTTTTCACGAATCCACCAGGGGCCACTGTGTATGCTTTTTGAGATATCAAATATCTCTCGGTGACGCGGTGGCGCAGGTGGTAGCACGTTCGCCTCACAGCAGGAAGGTCGCTGGTTCGAGCCTCAGCTGGGTCAGTTGGCGTTTCTGTGTGGAGTTTGCATGTTCTCTCCGTGTTTGTTTGGGTTTCCTCCGGGTGCTCCGGTTTCCCCACAAGTCCAAAGACATGTGGTATAGAATTGGAATTGAATTGGGTGAGCTTAATTGTCCATAGTGTATGTGAGTGAATGAGTGTGTATGGATATTTCCCAGTGATGGGTTAAGGCAGGAAGGGCATCCGCTGCGTAAAACACACGCTGGATTAGTTGGCGATTCATTCTGCTGTGGCGACCCCAGATTAACAAAGGGACTAAGTCAAAAAAAAATGTATGAATTAATGAATGAATAAATAATAAATATCTCTCTCCAAGTGCCATTCGCACTTGCTGTTCTCACGTAAATCCACCAGTGGCAGCTGTCGACTGACTGAATGACTGACTGACTCACTGACTGACTGACTGACTGACTGACTGACTGACTGACTGACTGACTGACTGACTGATCGACTGACCCGCCCTCCTCCTTTCCTAAACCCAACCAACAGTTTTTTCAAAAGCATCGATTGACCTGTCCACCCACATCCCTAAACCCAACCTACAGTCAGCAATCCAGAAAAAAAAGCAATCCAGAAAAAGAAAAGCCCTCAGCTGATTTTTCCCATGTTTTCAGATTTTACCACATTCTCACCCTGTTATTTACTTGTTTATTTAATTTTCTGGATTCTGTTTTTGTCTTACCCTTTCTGAATCATTCTTCACCAAACTAAATCCCATCATCATGGTCAACTCCTCCCTGTGTCTCAAGTCTGTTGACGTACATGGCAGGTATGGAGGTAAGTGGTCAACTGGTAAGCGTGCAAAGGAACGGCATCATACTGCCCCGTAGCGTTAGTTTTAAAGACGGAATGCACCCCATACGTTCTTCTGGCTACATAATTCGCAATCTCCAGAAATGTATATAGGGCTATGTTTCAGAATGAGTCTATGTTGGGTGAGTGGGATTGACAAACCAACTGTAGAAAACACACTCTTTCATCTCTCTGACACTTTAACTGACACTTGAACCAGTTTTGCACATTTACACTTTCTTAAAATCACTTCATACCTCCATATATTGTGCATTTATGATGTGTGCTTCACACAGGTGAGTGGGCTTGACAAACCACCTGTAAAAACACTCTTGCTATAATTAAAAAAACTGTACCACTCATATCTGTGCACTAACAGTTCCTTTGTATAACTAACACTTCTTGTGTGTATTGCATCTTCTTGTTGAATTGCGGAATGCCCCCTAAATCGTAAGTTGCTTTGCACAAAAGCATTTGCCAAATGTCTAAATGTAAATGTAAACCATATTGCCTTAATTTTGAATGATAACGAACCGCCATGCCCAAAACACTGCAACTCTACAGACAATGTAGTCTATACAAACCAATAGCTTTTAAAGGTATCTTGGCGGAGGGTCTGTCTTTTTAAGATCACTTATAGTAACTTATTGAAGTGTGGCAGGACGAAGAAGGTTGAGAGGAATGATAGCAGAATTCCAGGGAATTAGAAGGGATTTAGCTGACAATAGCAGGTATTCCCACTAGTGTAACAAGACCCTAGTTGGCGTCACGAGAGGCTTAAACTTCACATTAAACCAGTGCGCAGCTGACACAGGAGGCCACACTAGACACAACAAGGGGGAAAATGGAGCAACTTTCAGATGCATTAAGCTTATATATACACACCAAGAACAAAACAAATGCACATGGCGCATGCAGCAAAAGTTTATTTTGTTATCTTTCAGGCCAACGCACAAATTCACAAAGCAATATTAGCGCTTAATGAAGTATACGCTATGCTCTCCGTGTCGAAACAACACTTTCCCACACCGTGCATAATATATTTTTTCCCCTTGATCTGAATCTTGAAATATTTGCTGCAGTCTTCTCTGCATTAGCGAGCTACGGAAATCCAAACAGGAAAAGGCATTAACTGCTAAAATATCTCCGGGCGTAGCAATGAGGCAGGTAGATCCAGGCTTTTATCCGAAACAAATCCTTCTAAATCTTTTAAATGGCACACCACCTCACCATGAAATTTTTATTTTCCTCTGACTTTAGATAGGAGTTTATGGGAAGTTTTTAACTCTGAAATGCCTTCCTCTGAATGATGGAATCCGTACTGACATTACTGTAACTTTGATAACATCAGTAGCGTTTGTATCAAATAATAAATAAATGTAAACTTATTGTCTCATGGTTGTTTTGGAAAGATTATCCTTTACCTTATCTTTAAAGGTGCTGTATGTACGTTTTTTAACTCTTCTGAAGCATAAAAATACTATAATATTTTTGCAGATATTAAAGAAACATGCCAAGTGAATATACTTGTTTATCTGAAAAACAATGCTGAAGTCGGAGAATCTGCTTTGAAAATGTGTTTTCCATGCCGGAATGTCTGTCTTTGTTTTGGTCATTTTAACCTGCCAATGCTAGTTAGCCAATTATATTTCAGGACCCCGGGTTGCATTGGTGGAAAACCATGTATTTCATTCATTCATTCATTCATTCATTCACATCAAAAAGGCTCTGAAAGCATGCCTCCATGACCGAAATGTGATGCTGATTCAGTTCCACATTAAGTTATTAATTAGCAAATAATATAAAATCCTGTCCTCAATCTGGCAACCTGCGATTGCATTTGTTTTGATCCAGGAGTGCAATACCTAGTTCAACCACTGGTGACGAAATTACATACTGCACCTTTAATTTATTCGTCAAGTTTTGTTTGCCAGTGAAATTATTTTGCTGCAACCAAAGACATTTAACTGGCACAATATTTGCTATTATTTTGGCTTATTTCTTGCTACCTTATTGTAAATGATACCTATTTTTTTATGTTTGGTCTTTGCTCATAAAGTGAGCATGTTTATGGAGTTAATAAAGTAGCATTAGTTTGCTATGCAGCTTTGTTCCTAGATAAAGGATTTAAGTTTAAATTTAAGTTATATTTTTTAGTTTTTATTCTAACAAAATCTGGCAACATAAATGAAAGAACATGTCATACTCCTATGACTTCTAGTACTCTAAGTGAGACAATTCTAATGCACAAGTAAAAACATAATTAACAGCTAGCTGTTTAGTTCATTTCTCAACACAATGCAAATATTTTTAAAGCATTTTTTACTATCATGAATTAAATTTCCCCTGAAATCAAATTTGAACATATTATCAAAAAAGTTCACCATTTCTTCCTTCAAATTCAATGTGCTCCTGTGGTGTCTGTCATTGCTAAGCAATTATCAGCAACACTCTCCAAGGAACCACTACTGACAATCAATTGTTACAGTTGTCAAACAAGATTTATTTATGGAGAAAAAAATAAATGGTTATCGCAGTGCTAGGTGCTTTACAGTTGTCTGAAGTAAGTCTACTGTTATAACTGAAATGTGTATATGCCATTTAAAGTTGGAAGCCAAGGTAAAAAAGTTAAGAGTCAGATTTAAGGGTCAAATTTATTAATGCAGTGAATCATCTGATTTCATTAATTGTCTCAGGGCATTTTTCACTGAGCAGGTGTAATATTCATTAATATTAATAATATTTATTCAAATTCTTATATTCACTCAGTGGCAGTCCTTTCTGCCCATTCTAGTGTGTTGGGCTTATGCCTGGTGCTTGGTAACGTTACAGGGCCTGGCTCTTCACTGTTAACAGCAAACTGGCTGCTTCTGCTGAAGAGCTACAGTACAAGAAAACAGTCGGTACATAAACTGTGGTTTGCAGACATCGTTGTTTTGCACTGCTCCTAACTAGCTTAACGTTAACTTAACGGCTGTTTCATCGTCTTTATGTGCTGTTGTACTCTCGCTGCCTCTGGTTTTAACGAACAATGCACTCAGCTTTTTTTAATTCTGGCCTTTTCAGCGCCACCTTTGGGCTTTTTATTATCAATTTTTCATATCTCTAGTATGTCTAACAAATGTTTTTGGGGAGACGAATGATAATTACGTATTTACATCTGCATTCTGCTCATGGGCTGCGAGAAAATAATTTAAAAGAGTGGAGCTGCAATAAAATAATGAATGAAAAGGGTGAGGCTATGGTAAAATAAATAAATAAATTAAAGAAAAAAAAGTGCGACTGCTGAGAGTGCAGGCAGCTAGGGACACAGGCCCTCGCGGCCAAAAACAGACCGGCCCACCGGGAATTTCCCGGTTCTCCCGATTAGCCAATCCAGGCCTGATAGCAATACAGCAGGTCTCTTGCACTGTCTATTCCAACCATTAGCCCTGCCGGTAATCTGGAGGATTTTAAACATGTGCGAACACAGCAGCATGGCGATGTGTCTGAATGATAACAAACTCAACTGATAGAAGACAAAGTCCGCCATTTTCAAATACTCGTACAGCTCTCCCGACAAAAATACTTGCTGCAAACCAACAACTTTGTTGTATCGGCCCTGACAAAATCACGGAAAAAACATGCAACAAACCCTGTGGATCATGAAAATAAACACATACGACCTGTGGTGTGTGCAGACGCGGTCTCACCCAGCCATTGGGTCTCACAGCTTGGCAGGTCTGCCTTGCCGTTGTAAAGCACATGCTCTCATGAATAATTAAGAAGCAGGGTCTTCTCATAGGATAAAAATCTCCACTTTGAATAATAATGAGAAACCGACATGTCATCACTTCACTAGCAGATTCGCGTTACGTCACCGATTTTGAGATGAAATTAGCTGACAAAAGCTCAAAATTATCCAGTTTTCCCCACAATTAAAGCTGACAGGTGCTAACGTTGTTTTAAATGATGCTCAACACACACAAATCTGTTAAACTCTGAAAAAAGTACTCCAGGGTGTCTTGAACCTTTAAAACTGCAATCTAAATTATGTCAATTATTCACATCTAAGCAGGCTTTCATATGGGATTGAGTAGACTTCTACATGTATAATACCATGTATTTTAAAATAACAAAGTCGCCAACCCAGTGTTGATCTAAACTCCTCCTCATTTATTAGTCATAACAGTGAGGAGAGGAGCCCAAAAAAAGTCAGGAAGCTGAAACATCTCATCTATCTATGGCACACACATATACACTCAAAATTAAGTCTGTTAAACACACAATTACTACTTTCTGTAGAGTGAATGAACTATGTAGCGGATAAATAATTCAGACAGTGTAAATAAGCTTTCCGTTAGGTTGAATAAAGCCTGGCTTTGTGTTAATGTCACTGCAACCAACGTTGCGCATACAAGTTTCTGCTCTGGTCCAAAGCTATGATTCAGCAGAGAATGTTTCTGACACATTTGAATTCAACACTGAATTATATATTTTAACATGGCAAACTGTTAAACACATACTTTTAGGCTGTCCAGAGCAGTGAATTGAAGTTAAATGAACAAAACTCTGGCTCTTCCTGTTTCAGTTAAATTTAAGCCAAAACACTGAATAAAACTGTGCATTTCAAGACACTTCAGGTGATCTTTAATGAACAGTATATGTGCAGAATGGGATTAATGACAAACATATGAACTGACAACTGAATCTAGCTGCAGTGCGTGCGTATGTGTATAAGCGCAGCCGTTTTATTGCCAGCATCTAAATGTAAATCTACAAGATTGTCTTTTATTTCGACCACAAATATTAGTATAGTATTACAAACTCACATTACAAACTAAAACTAATATGACAAAAGCGGATGGTCACCGCACTGTGTGGAATATCCATCTCTGAACTCATATGCTGTTTCGTTTCTGTCTGCTCACCGGAGCTCTTTGGCCCTCAGCCAGACTTCATCTCCCATCTGCCCAAACCCAGACACTCTCTGAGGCCTGCAGTTCGCTCTGCTTCCTGTCCTGGGACTTCAGGAATGAGAGCTGGGACACGGGAGAGTCAGACACTGAGCTTTCAGCAGATTCCCTGGCTTAAGATGGTTTTCGTGAGTCACACACACACACACACACAACACACACACACACACACACACAAACACACACACACACACAACAGCACACACACCACACACACACACACACACCCACACCACACACACACACACACACACACCACACACACAGGCTAATGGAAACACATATGTGCACTTTAAGGCCAGAAACTCAAGATTGCAGACTTAGCAATAGTACTTTAAGTAGTACATTATGAGCGTGCACTATGATTGTGCATGCTAAAGTATTTGTTTGCATCACTGTGATAGTAACAAATCTCAGTAATCTGATAAAGATTATACCAGATGTATTACTCTATTTAAGGGAAGTCAGATGACTACGCGACCATCTTAGTCCCTAAGCATTTTTTTATTTTATGTAGGCAATAGGCGAGTAGAACTGCTATACTTAATAGAGAGTGATAAAAGATGCCCTAAATCAGTGTTGTTAAAATATGGGAAATAAAAAAATTATATATATAATATATATATATTCACCCTTGTGTATTACCGCCCCACATACAGCAACAAGCAGAGGCCGTCAGTTTGAAATATCAAATATTGCTGCTGTTGGACAATATAATGTACTTTTGAGGCTTTTTTAGTCAAGATTGAAGTAGTTTGATTGCTACTATGCAGTTTATTTATAAGGATAATCACTATTTTAAATGTTTATAATTTCTGAGACAGCGCATCGGCGGCCATTAGCCTGTCATTGAGCAGACCAAAGACGATTGATGTTGTCCATCCATAGGATGGCGACAGAGACGCTTAATAAGCCCTAGAGGAGGAAAACCCCAGCGTAATTTTGAACTAAAGCTGATCAAATTATTATTAAACTGGTAAGTGACTTTCTAAGTTGATCTCTTCTTGTATGTTGTAATGCTGTGTTTATACCATAGTAATTGTAGTGTGTTGAGTGTGAGATGGGACTCACATTTTAGGAATGTGTGTATTTTGTGTTGGTCATGTTTGTATAACCAAAGAGTGACTTTCTTTGAGTTACTGGTTGGCTATCGTTTCTAATGCGTCTTCTGTTTTAGCTCCAGCAGACTTGTTCAGTAAACAGAAAGAGCGTTTTTCCTTATCGCAAACATAACAGTAATTCGGTAAGTGATTGCATTGCTTTGGCTTTTTCTAGGTTAATTTTGTAATCCTCCGACAACAAAGAAATACTGGGAAATGTCTCTGTGACTGATGGTATTTCATGCCGTTCAGCCTTATAATCTTAAAATGTCAGCAAAATCACCTGTTTTGTCATCATTTTAGACATAACTCAAGATAATCATTATATATATACATATATAATATATATACATATATATATATACATATAAGTATTGTATATATCAACTATAATGGTAACTATAAAATAATATAATATATTTAATATTAATAAATGAAAAAAATAAATAAATCTTAACAGCCATTAATTAAACATAGAAGAAATTAAAAAGAAACGTACAAATACTACTTCCCACTACATTACAGACATTTAAGGAACATTAAAGGGTCACGTTCATACATTAATGTTTTTTTTAATTACCAATCTGTAAACAGTTTGGCCTTTTATAGACAACCTAGACTGATTCTTTAAATATTTGAATATTCATTACTATTAATAGTATTTTTACTTTAGACAGTGGACAAAACTTGTGCATATACATTGTCTAGATCAGAAATTGCTCCCTATACCATTAAATAGTGCACTATTTGAGGGAGCAGTCATTTCTAGTGGTGTCCAAAGTGGAAATTATCAAGTGCACTCAATGCACAGCAATAACGAGTCTACAACCCTTGTACACTCATCAGCTAGAAAATCCCCTTGAGGAATATTTTTTTTACATCGACAATCTCTGCTGCAAAAAAAAAACACTCACGAGAAGTTGCTTAATCCAAATGTACTGATCTAAACAGCAAAACTAGTTTAGTTTACTTGATAAATGCAATTTTTTTTGTATACTTATCTTGAATTTGTGGGTTATTTTTGCTTACTTCTGCTTATTTCGCTGTCAACTTTAACTCAAGCTCTGTTAACTTCCACTCCAAGTCCATGTTTATGTCATCAAAAATGCTAGTAATAAACTGCAACAATTTAAGTCTGACAATAGGTTAATAGTAATTTACCGGCAACAGCCTAAAGCATCTATATACGAAACAAAATCCTACCACTACAATGCCAATGATATCCATAACACACAGTTTGTCTTGGGATTTTTTTTTATTATTATTTTAACCCAACACACCATTGCAGGTTTTCCGCTGTTCTCCGCTCTGATTAGGAAGACCAGAAGGAATTCCTACACTATATGCATTGAGCATGACCTCTCACTCTTTTTTCCATCCCTACTTTTCAAGCGGGAAGGAAAAGGTTAACCCTTTCGCTCATGCTCGGCCAGCTGTGTTTATTGCTAAAGTCAGCTGAGCTCAAAGGTGTGATGAGCAGTATTGAATGTCTATGGTGGTTTATAAATACCTCTGGAGCGCACGCAGCGACCACAACGGTGCTGCGCGACACAAGCCAGATATAAAAGGCAGGTGTACACCATATTTTGCATGACTGCCACCTTCTGCACATTGCTTCACACTTCTGTTCCAAATCCACCAAGGCTGCATTTGCCACCTGTGACTACCCCTTGTAGAAAAAGAAGTGTACTTTACTATACTGTAATTAAGTGTACTTATAATGTATAAAATATTGCTTAAAAGAAGAGATAGTTCACCTCAGAATTTTGCTCATCTTTTAGTTGTTCCAAATCTGTTTCTCTTTTCTGTTAAACACAAAAGAAGATATTCTGAAGAATGTTGAAAACTGGAAACTGAAGAGAAACACAAACCGGATCTGAACCACTTGAGGACGAGTAAATAGTGACCGAATATTTTTGAGTGATCTACCTCTTTATGTGTGAATTAATTACTTATTGTTTTTGAACACCTAAATGCGTATTACTTTTTTATTCATTCATTCATTTTCCTTCAGTTTAGTCTCTGATTTATCAGGGGTCACCACAGCGGAATAAACCGCCAATTACTCTGGAAGATGTATATATATAATATATATAATATTATATATATATATATATATATATATATATATATATATATAGTTGAAGTCGAATTATTAGCCCCCCCAAATTATTAGCGCCTCTGTTTTTTTTTTTGTTCCCTATTTTCTGTTTAAAGGAGAGAAGATTTTTCACACATTTCTAAACATAATAGTTTTAAAAACTAATTTCTAATAACTGATTTATTTATCTTTGCCATTATGAAGTAAATAATATTTGACTTGATATTTTTCAAGACACTTCTATACAGCTTAAAGTGACATTTAAAGGCTTAACTAGATTAATTAGGTTAAGTAGGCAGGTTAGGGTAATTAGGCAAGTTATTGCATAACGATGATTTGTTCTGTAGACTATCGAAAAAAAATTGCTTAAAGGGGCTATAATTTTGACCTTGAAATGGTACATACAAAATGTGAAACTGCTTTTATTCTAGCCAAAATAAAACAAAGAAGAATTTCTCCAGAAGAAAAAAAATATTAAAAACATAATTCGGGAAATATTTAAAAAGAAAAAAAATTCAAAAGGGGGCTAATAGTTCTGACTTCAACTGTATATATATATATATATATATATATATATATATATATACATATACAGATACAGTTGAAGTATATTCATTAATATTTTTGAGCGAGATGCTAATGGTCAATCCGATTCAATGATTTATGGTAAGCTAAGCTAAGCTAAAAGAGCCACTGCCAGACCCATGCAGAGATCAGGTGAATGGATTCAAAAAAGGTAAAAAAAATAAACTGTTTAACTTGGAAAATAACTTAGATTTTTTTGAAAAGTGAAGTGTTTCTTTAACAAAAGTGTTTTATTTAGTTCTCAGAAATATACTGACACTTTTCCACTAAAAGTGCTGCTGTAACCACCGCAAAAGCTGGGCATACCAAATATTGCAGTTAAAAGTGGATAAAAAACGATGGGATCATGCGACGCTTTGAAAGACGTGTTGAAAGACTCCTCGCCATATAGCTGAATCTTTTACTAAACAGTCATCCTAATTGCTTTAAAAGTGCACAGAATTGAGGAGAAAGTGATCAAATGTCTCTCGATGCCTTTTGGTTGCATTCAGATTCGATAGTAAACAAACTAGAAGAAATAAACGCCAAAACAAGAGCACTGTATCCGAGCAAGATGGCGATAATCCAGCTGTTTCTAACGTGAACTGTATAGTCGAAAAGGTGTCGATTGCAAGTTGGACAGTATGATCAAGAGAGTCATCGAGGCGAGCAGAAAATATCGAACATCTAGGATAATCAAGTTAATAGCTCAACGCATCTTGGATCTATCAAGACATCCCTGCAAAAAGCACTCGAACGTATAGAAGATCTTGAAAATAGAAGTCGGTGTCAGAATATCAGAACCGTCTTAAAGAGGGCACTGAAGGGGGTGACCCGAAGGCTTTTTTTGAGACTTGGATCCCAACTACGTTGAATATGAACACAAAAGATCAAGTTCACAGATCAAAAAAAAAAAAAGACAGATCAAATTGGACAGAGCGCATCATACTGGACAACTTTACAACGAAGGTGAACATCTGAGAGTGCATAGTCGACTGCACAACTATAAAGACCAAAGACCGATCCTAGAAGCATCGAGACGTCTGGGCGACCTCTGTATCGAGAGGAAAAAGGTGTCGTTTTTCCAAGATTTTTCAGCTGGTGTGCAGAAGAAGAGAGCGGAGATGGCAGAGGCCCGGCGAAGATTACGAGAAGCAGGATTTAAATATGACTTCATTTAGCCTGCCACCAAAAAAGTGATCAACATAGCTGGTAAGAGCACATAAACATGTCCAAGACCGCGGAGGTGAACGCCTTTTTGGAAGTCATGTTTTATTGCCAACATGTTTTTTTGGTCAATCTTTTCAGATCTGTCAGGTGTTCTGATAACTGGCCACCACTATAAGATCACTTCTTTTTCACAAGGCTCCCATAACAGCGCTGTCCTCATGCTCCCCAAAAACCAGTGTCATCCTACCCTGGCAATGGCCAAACGCCACATGCATGCGTCTACATTTCCTCACACTCTGGGCAGCAGCTGTTTATGTTTCACTTTTAGCTCATCGCTGTCATCAGTCCTTTCTGAAGGGCAACGCTATAAACTTGGAACAGTCAGGGAGCAGAAGATTGTTTTGCACGCAGTTGTGGTCGATAAATGGCTGATGCATCGCTGATCAGTCTCTCTGGCTGTTATCGCACTCAGTGTTTGCGGGCTCGCATTAATATCGTCCCACCCGTACGGCAAGTGATGATTTCTCCGAAGACCATCCGTTTCTAGAGTTTCACACAAAGCGGGACAGCAGTTTCGCTTTGCTATATTTATCTCCCTCTAAGTTTTCAATTGAACAGTCACCAGAAGTGGCACGGCTAGCAGCTGGAGAAAAGAGAAGTGCAGGCGGCTCTCCGTAAGACCATCAACTAGTCAATTCACTAAGGTCACCTACACAGTAGAGTTTACACCGTGAAGAGAATGATGAAAAGACATTCATTTCAACAGGGAAGATTCATTACAAACAAAAGAGGACAAATGGGAATGATAATATAATATAATAAAATATAATATATATAATATAATATAATATAATATAATTAATTTAATTTTTAATATAATATAATATAATATAATATAATATAATATAAAGTAATGTAATGTAATGTAATGAATGTAATGTAATGTAATGTAAATATATAATATAATTTAATACAATAAATTATAATATAATATAATGTAATATAATTTAATATAATAATTCAAATATAATATAATATAATATAATATAATATAATATAATTTAATTTAATATAATATAATATAATATAATATAATATAATATAATATAATTAATATAATAAAATATAATTTAATATAATACAATATAATATAATTTAATTAATATAATATAATATAATAATGTAATGTAATGTAATGTAATGTAATGTAATGTAATATAATGTAATATAATATATTTAATATAATATAATTTAATATAATATAATTCAAATGTAATATAATATAATATAATATAATAAATAATATAATATAATATAATATAATATAATATAATTTAATATAATACAATATATAATATAATATGATATAATATAATATAATTTATTTTAATTTAATTCAATTTAATTTAATTTAATATAATATATTATAATAATTAAACATAATATAACATAATATAAATAATATAATATAATATAATATAATATAATACAAATGTAATATATATAATATAATATAATTAATTTAATTTAATTTAATATAATATATAATTTAATATAATATAATATAATATAATATAATATAATATAATTAATTTAATTTAATATAATATAATATAATTATATAATAATATATATAATATAATATAATAATATAATATAATATAATATACAGCGGGGAAAATACATATTAAACATGTCATGTTTTTCCTGGGAATAATATTTCTAAAGGAGCTGTTGACATGGAATTGAACCAGATTTTTGGTAAAAACTCAAAAAATACAAACAAAAAAATAAAACAAAACAAAACAAAATAGAAAAATGATTTATGTGTAATAACAATGAAATAGCTCAAGGAGAAAGTACTGAACTACTGAAATGTATTTAATACTTTATATAACAGTATTTATATTTTTGGTGAAGTCAGCTTAAAGAGGCCTCTCATATGGAGAATGAAGTCACATGAATTACTCAGTTGTGAGTTTTTCACAGAGTGTAAAAATCTTGATGGTTCTGTGGGTCTCGTCCAGAAAATCTGGTCTTTAATTTGTATTTTCTCTTGGATTCAAGTCAGGTGATTGGCTGGGCCATTCTACAGCTTGATTTTATTTATCTGAAACCATTGAGAGTTTCCTTGGCTGTGTTTTGGATCATTGTCTTGCTGAAATGTCCACTGGTTTCATCTTCATCATCCTGCTAATGTAGATGTTGGACTGAAGCAGCTAATATTAATACACAATGACGAAGGGCAGAGGCTGCTGAAGAACTACTGAAAGATTTCAGCTGCTGTCTGAGCTTCCACTGCCTTTTTACACCTCCCTTTCTTCATGTGTTCAACACTTTTCCCTGTGTCATTCACTTCATTTGTAAACAAATTAGTTTTGTTTCTTTTATGCATATATGGATTTCTTTGGTTGTTACCAACATCAGTGGACAAAATAGCTTAAAGAGGCTAATAATTTGACCTTAAATTTTTTTATTTTTAATTAAAAACTGCTTTACTCTAGCTGAAATAAAACAAATAAGACTTTCTACAGAAGAATAAATATTATTAGACATAAAATTTCCTTTTCATCACTTCGGAATATATATTTTTTTAAATAATTGAAAGGGGGGCTAATGATTCTGATTTAAACTGTATATATATATAATATATTATTCAAATATATATATATAATATAATATTATATATATTATACACATATATATAACATATAATATATACACACACACACACGTTATATATTTATATATATACAATATATATATATATATAATATATATATATATATATATATATATATTAATTTTATATATATATTATATATTATCTATATATATATTATATATATATATTATATATATATATATATATATTATATATTATATATATATATATATATATATACATAGTTTTGCATTACTTTACATAACTTGATGATGTCTATGTGTCTTTATGATGTCTTTTAATGATATTTCAATGTACTATATATTCACACTGTAACCTCGCTATAGATAATTTGAAATACCTGTGTAAATACATGTGTTAAAATACCCAGTGTTTGCTGTAATAAAACATATAGAAGGAAACAGTATTCCACTGTACAAAATCACATATACACACACATATATTATGTCTAAACAAAATATTTTGAATGCTATTAAATAATGATTAATTTGCCCAGCACTATTTAATAATTTATTTGTATAAATTGTTTTAAATAGTAATTTTCTGGAATGATCTCTGAAAAATCTTGAGAAATCAGACTTTTTTTTGGAGTATACTCACATGTAGACCAAACTAAAATTATTGTAACTCATCATTTTCCTTAAAATTATACTAAACAATATTGCAAATGATTCTAGTATAACACTCATGGGTTTTAATGTTGTTGCACAAATTTCCAGCTCTTGCTGATGAGGGTGTATAAGGATGGGGAAAACTGCAGTAATCTGCTAATTTATTGAGGAGTAACTGCTTTGGGAATAAAAGATTGTTTAATGTTCTGAGCTTTTCTAAACAGCAGAGCCAGAACACACACTCATTCTGCAACCTTTTATATTTTTACACTCCACTTGAAAGGAAACAACTTTCTGTCTTACGGGACCCCTAAAACAAACCCGAGCGGGAGGGAGCGAAATGCGGTTCAGCGTAGTCGGAAACATCCATTAGAAAGCCAAAACTGTTGTTGAGGCCTTTTGTTGGCGACTACAAGCAGCCTCTTAAATCTGAAATGACATGAGGTTTTCCCAAAACTGTCGGCACATACTGTACGAACGCAATAAAGCAGCTGGTGTGTGTGTGAAATCTCTCATGTCAAAGCTCCCCGCAGCCTCAAATCCTGCCGTTTATACTGATGCATCAAATATCAGCCACCAGCAGCGCTAAACAGCACTGAGCTCCAAGGAATTCAGATATAATGATGAACAGTCGCACTGCTGGACTGATCAAAACAAGCACGTTTATACAAATAGACAAATAATAGACCATTTAGACCCATTTAAAATATATATGTTTTTTCTTAGAAATCATTTGGGGGATTTACAACCCTTCATTTTGATTAATCGCACAAATATTTTGATCCAATAGTGCAACATTTTCTTTAAGAAAATTATGTTTTTATTATTATTTAGCTTGTGATGAGATAATGGTGAACTTTCGCAAATACTGAGCTGATCAAACCCCTCACAAATACTCATTTCAATTCATAAGTCCTATAGATGCTACACAATATTATATTTGTGCATGTACATAAGATTAGTCAGTATAAAGCTAAATCTGGAGCTAACTTAGCAAAATAAATAAAATAAAATAAAATAAAATAAAATAAAATAAAATAAATAAATAAAATAAAATAAAATAAAATAAAATAAAATAAAATAAAAACAAAACAAAACAATGAAATGAAATGAAATGAAATGAAATGAAATGAAATGAAATAAAATAAAATAAAATAAAATAAAATTAAATTAATTAAAATAAAAAAAAAAAATAATAAAAAATCTAAAAACTAGCAAAATACGATAATGGTCCAAAAATTTGTAGCCCAATAGGGAAAAATATTGAATAATTTTTTTAAAAAGAGCTCCTTTTTTTCAAAAATATTTCACATTAATTTAACTGTATTATATTTCTATTTCTAAAGATTTTCTGTGACTCAAATGCCCAAAATATATTACCTATATTCACTAAAAACTCATGAAAATATTCATTTTTAAAATGGGGTGTAGTGATTTATGCCGAGCACTATATATAAATAGAAATGCCGTTGCTCCATTAAGCCTTCAACTATATATTTTTGAGTGTGTATGCATGATTTATGAATGAGGAAGCAGAAAAAGATTTTATATTAAATAATATTATTTATATTTATATTACAAATATAAACTTTTTATTATAAATATTAAATATAGTAATATATTATATAATAATATATAGTAATATATTATTATCTATAGTAAATATTAATACAGAAAGCAAGCTCATTGTAACTGGAGCAGTTGCTGACATTCAACCCATTCCTAAAGCTATTTCCTTGACTTTTAGAAAACAATTCACGGCAAATGACTCTATTCTGCATTTACCCTTTTGTACTTACAAACCTTTGACAACCGTCAGTCTATTTAAAGATAAAGAAGCTTAAAATCCCTGCGACTCTGTGTAATGAAATAAAGTAGCTTTTTTTTAAATAAAATATATGGCAGTTTTCTGATTCCTATTTATTATAACACTAAAAAAATATATACGTATATACAGTCAAGCCTATAATAATCCATACTCCTGGCAAATACTTACTTCAAGTTACTTATGTTCAACCAGAAAGTTTTTTGTTGACTGCAAATGACACATGATTCTCGTAAACGATAATAAGACGATGTACAAAAGACATCATTGAGGAAATAAAATATTTCTCAAATTTATTAACATTTGAACAACTTTGAACAGAATTTTGCCAGGGGTAATAATAATTGTGGGTTTGATTATCTATATGTACAGTTGGAGTCAGAATTATTCGCCCCCCTTTTATTATTTTTTCTTTTTTAAATATTTCCCAAATGATGTTTAACAGAGCAAGAAAATTTCACGTGTGTCTGATAATGTTTTTTTCTCTATTTTATCATTTGTTTTATTTTGGCTAGAATAAATTCAGTTTTACATTTTTTAAAGAGCCCATATTATGGGTTTTTGAAAATGCCCTTCCATGTAGTGTGCAACAAACTGTAGCTCTAAGTGAAGTGAAATATCCAGCTAAGGCTTAAATCTGTAAGTGTACAGTGTTTAAAACTATTGATTCATCTATAAAGGAGTCGACTCATAGTTAGTTAACCTAATTAACCCAGTTAAGCCTTTAAATGTCACTTTAAGCTGTATAGAAGTGTCTTGAAAAATATCTAGTCAAATATTATTTACTGTCATCATGGCAAAGATGAATAAATCAGTTATTAGAATGAATTATTTAAACTATTATGTTTAGAAATGTTGAAAAAATCTTCTCTCTGTTAAACAGAATATACGTTGTATATATATATATATATATCATAGTAACACTTTATAGTAACTACACACTATGTATCATCTAGCAAATAGTTAATTCATTATAGCATTAACTTTACAATAATAGATGTTAGTAAGCAGTTTATAAATACAGCTACAAATGTTATATTCTTGACATTTACAATATGCCTAATGATTGTGTCTTCATACTTTACTACTTATTATATGTCCATTACTAAATTCAGTACTGCATTATTTACAAAACATTTGTATTTAAGACCAGTTGGTGGCTTTTAGAATCATTCAGAATAGAAGTTAGAAAACAATTATTAAACTATTCAAATGATCATTTATATATCTTATTATTCAAGCATATACTGTAATAATGGTTACAATGTATGTTAATAATGCTTCATTAACTCAACTTCATGCAGTTTTGTGACCTAATCTAAAGTGAGGACGATTTATGCTTTATAAATCCCATATAAATGACATTTAAAGGGTCAGTATCAAATGAACAACACATCTTTGCAATCTTACATATTTAAAAAATAAAATGACTGTAAACTTTAAACATTGCTGAATAACAGGAGTGTCAAAATACAATTATAAATAAATTCAATTAAATAAAATTAATTCATTTTAATTTAACAATATATTATGATGCAACAGTTCAAGGTTATTTACTGAAGTTTAAACTGTACAGTTATTTTGTTTTACACAAGATAGCAAATATTTATTTTTCATTTGACACAGTTTGTGTATTTGTGTATCTTCAAATGAATAAAAATGCATAAAGTCGTTATTTTCCTCTTTTTTGCTGTTTAGAATATAACTGAGCCTTTAATTGTCATTTACAGCATGAATAGTCCTCGTATTAAATAGGGCACAAAACTGCATGAAGTTGACTTAATAAAGCATTTATAACATACAAATAACTAATAATATATGCCTGAATGTTAATTCAAATAGTTTAATAATCATTTACTTATGCATTCTGAATGATCTTAAAAAACACCAACTATTCTTAAATAACTAGCTTGTAAATAATAACTAATTAAGTAATGAAAAGAATAGAGCATTTGTAGCTGTATTTATGAACTGCTTAACGTCTATTAGAGTTAATACTTCACAGATGATGAATTAACTATTTGCTAATGCTTAATAAATGATTCATAGTGTGTAATTATAGTGTTATCAAATTGGGTATATGCGTTGTAAATATAACCATTAATAATATAAAACACATGTTTCTTGAAGTACTCAAAGCATTAAAGTGCTAGAAGTCAAAAAATTCAATCTAATGTGGAATTAGACTGAGCTACACTTTTCTAGAGAGAAAATTCTGCGAGCTGTAAATCAAACATTACGACTTCAGCCACCGGGAAGCCAGGTGCTTTATGACATCCCAGAGGCTGCTCTGTCCTAATGCATTTATTAGAAAACTACTCCTAACGGGTATTTGCAAAGCAACAGGCCCATAAAACTACCTGAGATGCACCACTTTGCAAATAAAACTCAGATCCATTTATCAGGGATTGATATGCATTTATAATCCTTTTTAAAGTGAGTAAATTAGACCCTACTCGCAATCTATATAAGGACAGCGCATTATTAAAAGGAAAAATAACTGTTAAATGCTTCTGTCATGTACTGATTCTTCCATTGCCAGCATTTTGCACACACAGCTACCAATCAATGCCTTTCAATAGCTGTGAGCTTAAAAGAGGATGATGGAAACGTGGGGGGTTCTGCTCCAAACGCAACAAAAGATGCACAAATAGATCAGCGGGAGAGGAAACTCCGATATAGCGCAGTGTCAAAGGTCCAAATGAAATCAGGTGGTAGGAATCAATGGTGGTCTGTGTTTGAATGCTCCAGAGGACAGAGAGGAAGTGTGAATGGGAGAAAAAAAAACATGCCTTTATGAATGATGTCATTGAAACGGGACGGAGCGAGATGCCACTTTTAGAGGAGATGGCTTTTACAGTAATAGATGAGAATTCAATGCACTATTTCAGCTGTAATATTAAAACAAAAAAGGCAGGAGCGAGAGAAATGCGCAAGATGGAATATCTATCAACGTATGAAATGTGTAAAACATGTGAGAACTACAATTCATGTGCGCGCTCTAATAGAGGAAATATTATACATCATTCTCTCTCAACCTTAGTCAAGCGCTCTTCTGCCTCAAGCACGTTATTTTAATTTGACTAGTTATTATACTCATGCATATATTTATATATTTAGAGAGAGAGAGAAGATATGAATTGGTCTTGGGAAGGTTTTTTTCCCCCCTTACTTTGATCTCAAACGGGATTCAAAAAAATATTTTTCAACCTTGGTGTGTTCTGAGAAACTCTTCTCTGAAAAAAATAATAAATTCAGGATTTGGTGGAAGTGTTCGCATTTCCCTGAGTGACGCCGAGTACATTTATTTGGATTATCAGCATTCCACTAGAGATAAGAACAAAGGCACTCGGAGGTTTACAGTCATGTTTGAGCTTTTTAAATTCAGAATTAATAATAAGCCGCTGCTAATTTGACTCTGCTTTTGATCCTGCCGAAGTAATTATTTCTGTAGTTATGAACAACTTTGTCTGTCATTTGCATGAGATAAAAATACTTTATTATTATTATTTTTTAAAAATAAACTCTTAAGAAAATAGGTTGTTCTACTTGTACAAAAGTTGCTTGTATTCGTGGGTGGTTGCCAGGTATGCAGTTCCTAGAGTGTTGTCAGGTGATTGCATTGCACTTGCTACACTGTAAAAAATGCTGGGTTCCACAAAATCGATTGTGTGTTGGGACAACATGAAGGAATTAAGTTAACTTGTTAGTATTTAAAATGTAAGTGAATAGGACATAAAAATATAAAGTTGTGTGTTTAAGCTTATTTGAAATAAGTAAAACAGCATCATTTTTTTCATCTTTTTTGAGTGTATACTGTAAAAATGCAGGATTTTACACAATTGCTTCATGTCACAAAACAAATCAATTAAGCTAATTAATATTTTAATTATTAAAGTAATTAATTATTTTTACAAATTTGAGTGGATTGAACATAAAACAATTAAATTGTCCCCAAAAAACTCAATAATTGTGTTGATTCAGCTCATTTTCAATAAGCAGTTTAAACAAACAGCAAACAGTTTTTTTCTGAGTGTAGGGTGTTGCCAGTTGATTCATCAGTGATCAGATTTAAATATCTCACCCAAAATATGATACAATATAATATAATTTGACAACAACAATCTTAACGATATAAACAATATGATATTAAACATTCCAATTTGTCACAATCACCAGCAATCTAGGCCTTGCAAATCGCTGGAAAACACCCAGACTACAATCATGCCACTGAAATGAACTACAAGTCCCATCGTTCCTTGCATTCACACACCTGTCACGATCACCAGCGATCTGCAAGGCCTAGATCACTGGTGATTGCGACACTACTTTAAAAAGAAGGTCAAAATAAGCTTTCTTATGTACCAAAGCTTCTTCCATTGTGGGAAGTCGTCTGGTCATTAGTATGCAGTTGTTAGGTTAATGTCAGGTGATTGCTTTGCTGTTGCTACACTGTAAAAAAATGCTGGGTTCAACAAAATCAGTTTGAAGGAATTAAGTTAACTTGTTAATATTTAAAATGTAAGTGGCTTACACATAAACGCAATGTGTTGTTTAAGCTTATTTGAAATAAGTAGTTTGAACAAACAGCAAGCATCATTTTTTGAGTGTAGGGTGTTGCCGGTTGATTCATCATGATGAGATTTATATATCTCACCCAAAATATGATACTAAACAATATAATATAATATGATGACAACAACAATATTAACAAAATAAATAAAATTATATTAAACATCTGTCACAATGCTATCTGTCACGATCACCACGATCTACACTGTAAAAATATACAAAGTTGACTCAACTTAAAATTTTAAGGCAACAAACTTCAGGACATTTTTGAGTTGACTCAACTTTCAACCCAATTACTTCACTTGACTTGATTTAAGTTGAGTAAACTTAAACAATTTCCTGAAGTTTGTTGCCTCAAAATGTTAAAGTTGAGTCAGAAGATTCAGACTAAAATACTGCCACTGAAATGAACTACAAATCCCATCATTCCCTGCACTCACACATCTGTCACAATCACCAGTGATCTGCAAGGTCTAAAAAAGGTCAAAATAAGCTTTGTCATGTGCCAAAGAATCTTCTATTCATGGAAGGTCGTCTGGTCATTAGTATTCACTTCCTAGGGTGTTGTCAGGTGATTGCTTTACAGATGCTACACTAAAAAATGCTGGGTTCAACAAAATCGATATGTGCTGGGACAACATGAAGTAATTAAGTGAACTTGTTAGTATTTAAAATGTAAGTGGCTGTTGTTTCAGCTCATTTGAAATAAGTAGTTTGAACAGACAGAAAGCATAATTTTTTGAGTGTAGGGTGTTGCCAGTTGATTCATCACAGATCAAATTTAAATAACGCACTCAAAATATGATACTAAACAATATAATATAATATGACAACAACAATATTAACATCATAAACAACATGATATTAAACATTGCTATTTGTCTCAAATCACCAGTGATCTAGGCCTTGCAAATCGCTGGAAAACACCCAGACTACAAATCTGCCACTGAAATGAACTACAAATCCAGTTGTTCCCTGCACTCACACATCTGACACGATCACCAACGATCTGCAAGGCCTAGATCACTGGTGATCATGACACTATTTAAAAAAAATATCTAAATAAATTTGTCATGTGAGAAAAAGTGTCAGCTATTTGTGGGAGGTCATCAGGTCATTGGTATTCAGTTGTTAGGGTGTTGTCAGGTGATTACTATGCAGTTGCTAGGATACTCACTGGTCAGATTTAAAAGATCTCATCCAAAAATCACTATATGATATTAAATATTATCATAATAAATATTAAAATAATATATATCTTTAAGCAATTTTTATGCTTTTAATTTAGGAAGAAATGGTTCATTCATTCAATTTCCTTCGTCTTAGTCCCTTATGTAGACTTATGTATGTTATAACATTCAATAATACTAAAATACAGTTTTCTTGCAAAATTCACTCCAATTTTTTTTTCCATTAGACATTTTAATCAACTTTTGTTTTATTTGACCTGTTTTAAATGCTACAGGAATAGACATGAGTACAAAGAGAGCGAAGGACAGATTTTCATCAAGTCATTTGTCATTAGACTGCATCTATTTGAGTGCATGACAAGTGCTGACATGAACCCAAAGAACAACTTTGTTAACGTCAGATCATTGCTGCGTTGCGGGCGATTTCAAGTCCTCATAAATCAAATCAACGTCACTTCCAACATATCAAGCCAGGCCAACATGAAAACAGCACAGCCTGTGATGATGTTAGAGCCAGACTAAAGCTGATCGCTATGTAAATCAAGCAAATCTTCCTCATAACCAACTTTAGCTACCATGACACAGCTCAATACAATTACTTTCAGAATGATTTTTTTCCAAGTTGATGAATAATACATTGACAGCCAATCAGAATCATTCTGATTTAATGAGCTTTTAAAGTGGCAGACAACAAAAGGGGTATAAATACCAGAGTAATTTCACTTGATACTGTACTTAAGTATTGTTTTGGGGGATTTTGACTTTACTGTTACAATTCAAACTGACTAATTGTACTTTTACTTGTACATTTTTAAAGAAAAGTGCATTTTATGCCTTACAATTTTATTCAAACAACAAAAACTACATTTTTACATTATATTTTCTTCGATCATTTTCATTAAAAATTGACATTTTAAAAATATATATTTTTTTCATCTTTAATTGAAGTTTAATTTTTTAAATGCATTTGATTTTTTCCACTTTAATCAAACCTGTCTGACAAAATGACTTTATGATTTGTTTTTTTGTTTTTGTTTTGTTTTTTGTACAGGGCACTTTTGCATTTTAATGCTTATGTACAAATTCAAAAATGTACTTTATTTCTTAACTTTATTCAAGGTTATCTTCGGACAGTCACTTGTACTTTTGATTAAGATTTTCACTCAGTATCTGTCCTTTTACATAAGTAGCATTAGGCCTGTCACAATATCTATTTTTTTGTACGATATATTGCAGCAAATATATTGCGATAAACAATATTATTGTCATTTTAAGCCTATCATTATAAATGCCAGAATGACTATATAATATCACAATGCATGTACACTCTACCAAAGAACACATTATATTTTATTCTTAAGATTTTCCATTTTATTATATAACACTTTAACAGTTGAATAATAAGGTATTGGAATCAGAATGTGAAAACGCATATCCTAAACAAATAACAACAAATGTTAACAAAAAAGTGCAAGGTAAAAAAAGTAACAAGGCTGTAAAGAGGCTGCAATACCTGCTACCAGATCTACTTTCAGCTGTCAGACACCTACATAAAAAATATACTATAGTAATTTATAGTATATATTATAGTGTTTTTTAACCATACTGACACTGAATCCTCCAATAGAGATACAGATGTTGAACAATCAGCTAAAATGTTGCTTTTTATGGGTGATATATATTGCATTACAAAAAATGATTGAGGTCTTGTCCATGTGTTGTGCGATAAGTCGATATTGATTATTGTGACAGGCCTAAGTAGCATTAAGTATTTTTACACCCCATGTAAAACAAAACCATGTTAAAGCAATAGTTACCATTCAAAGCAATTGTTACCATTCAAATACAATCACTGGCGTACTCTGGCGTTAGTAACTGTACTAAGGACTGGGTTTCGGGCGGCCGTTGCGATCAGATACCAATGTTGGCAACCATAGGGTTTTACAGACTGTACCAAAAAGCTGAGGACCAGGGGAGAGGTGAAATTACAGGAGTTTTCCGGGAAAAATAACAAAATGGGAAGGTGACGGGAGACGGGTCTGACATATAGGAGACTCCCAGGACAAACAGGAGTGTTAGCAGGTATGCTATAGAAGTCAATATGTAAGTCAGGTATGCTACCGTTTTTTTAACATTCTTCAAAATATCTTCTTTTGTGTTCAACAGAAAAAGCAAACTGGTTTGGAACAACTTAAAGATCCCGTGAAATGCTTTGAAATATGCATTTTTTATTCGATGTTTGACGTAATCTTAACTGAAACATGAAGAGGGGGTGGGGCATACAGTAGCTCCTCCCCTTTTAATAAAAAACTGCCAATAATGTTTAGTTTTATCACAGCTCTGCCAATGGGAGTGGTTGAGCTTAAGCGCATCAAATAAAAAGCAAATTAGAAGGGGGCGGGGCATGTCAGATACTAGAGAGCATTTGATTGGTCAGAAGATTTGATGGGAAACTGAAGTATGAGGTGGCGAGAAAAAAAATCATTGATCCATTTAGACGGGAGTGACAAAAGATCAAGCTTAGGATGTTTATATCAGATTTATATTTTTAAGCACAAATTTTGGAACACACTAGCTAATAGACATCCTTAAAACTATACATCTAAAATGTTTTATTTTAATTTTACAGGACCTTTAAGGGTAAATACTGAGTGCAATTTGACTTTTAAATGAACTGTCCCTTTAAGGCTTCAACATTGATGCTAGCACTATAGACTACATCTAATGGTTAAATGCCTGCACACTTATAAATCAAGCAAATCTTCCTCTACCTCCAGATCCCAAGAGAGGAGTTTGACCGTCGTGCCTAACAGTGAGAAGGCAGCATAGCGAGGTCGTTTGGACGCGCAACCGTCCAACAGCAATAACAGGCCTGCACTCCTCAGAGAGCCATCAGGATCAGCAAAGGCTTAGTGGTGGAAGCCTGTAACAACAGAGCTCTGTCTCTGTGCATCTAAGAAGACAAGAACAATGTAGCCTCATATTGCTTCACCTTGAACACATGAGACCCCAGCAGACTGCAGGCTGATAAATAATTCTGTTGCTGTTTTTTATTTCGCAAAGATGCAATTTCTCATCAGCTGTCAAGAGACAAACAACAGTTGTAAGATCTGAAAATCCAAGTCAGACTTGTGCAAAAATTGGCATTTCAATTATTAGTGTTTGGACAAAGGGTTGGCATTAAAAAAGTGGCAGAAGTCAAATTTCTAGATAGCGACAGTCTGTGGAAGTCTAAACAAAAGATATTCATATTCATTTGAATATATTTTTATGTAAGTGGTAGCAAACAATTTATAAAGGCTGAATTTAAACAAAGTAAATTGATTAATGTTCAACTTAATTTGTTAGTTTAAATCAAATGTGCCCAAAAACCAAACTTGATTGAGGGCTGTGTGCCGAGGGTAAATATAGCAAACCTGTATTCATTAAAGATGCCATGGGTTCTTTTTTATTTATTTCATAATATTTCAAAATAAGCAGCAAAAATTACTTTAATCGTATTACCTAATGCATTATATCTTTTCAACATCTTATGATGAATTTATTGCAATAAAAATGAATAATTCACTTCAACACTATGGAGTTAAATGCCATATACTCTATTCAATGTCTTGCGAATTGTCCTCTATCTGTCAAGTGACAGTGTTTATTTAAAAAAACTAAAAATCCAATTCATTTACAACATTTAATTGAAACATTCAAATTGTTTAGCTTTTTGTAGCTTAACATAAATCAAACAAAATGTTAATCGGTTAAATTTAAATAAATACCTCTCATTCTCCCTCTATCAGATGAGACGGTGGGCCAAATCAAAAGTTACCATGGGCCAGCTTTGGCCGCGGGCCCTAGTTTGGGCATCTCTGGTTTAAATTCAATCCATAAAAATTGTTGCAACAACTTACCTTAAAACAAATCTAGTAAATCAAATGAATCTTTTTTTTCTGTATAGCATCACAATTTTTTTTTTTCTTTTTGCAAAGATACAATGTCTCGTCAGCTGTCAAAAGACAAACAACAGTTGTAAGATCTTAAAATCTTTTAAAAAAGACTTCTGCACTGATTGGCATTTCAAATAATAGTGTTTGGACATAGGGTAGGCATTAAAAAAGTGACAGGAGAAGTCCAATTTCTAGATAGTGACAGTATGTGGGAGTCTGTTACACTGAAAAAAAAAAGATTCATTTGATTACAATTTTTAAGGTAAATGGTTGCAAACAATTTATAAGGGCTGAATATAAACAAATTAAATTGATTAATGTTCAACTTAAATTGTTTGTTTAAATCAAATGTGGCCAAATATTTTCTTATGAAGACCCAAAAATCAAACTTGACTGAGGGCTGTGGGCCAAGGGTAAATACAGCAAACCTGTATTTCATTAAAGATGCCATGGGTTCTTTTTTTATTTATTTCATAATATTTCAAAATAAGCAGCAAAAATTACTTTAATGATTTTACCTAATGCATAATATCTGTTCAACATCTTATAGTGAATTTATTGCAATAAAAACAAATAATTCACGTTAACAGTATGGAGTTAAATGCCGTATACTCTATTCAAGTTGTTAATGTCTTGTGAATTGTCCAGTGGCTGTATTTACATTAAAAACTAAAAATCTAATTCATTTACATTTAATTGAAACATTCAATTTCCTTTAGCTTTTTTGTAGCTTAACAATAAAACAAACAAAAAGTTATTCTGTTAAATCTAAATAAATACCAGTCATTCTCCCTCTCTTCTCAGATGGGACAGTGGGCCAAATCAAAGGTTACCATGGGCCAGCTTTGGCCCACAGGCCCTAGCTTGGGCATCTCTGGTTAAAATTCAGCCCATATAAATTGTTTGCAATAACTTACCTTAAAAAAAAACATTAGTAAATTCAAAGAATCATTTGTTTCGGTTTAGCAGCACAATTGTTGTATTATGTCACAAAGATACGATGTTTTGTCAGCTGTCAGGAGACAAACAACAGTTGTAAGATCTGAAAATCCAAGTCAGATCAGAGCAAAAAATTAGCATTTTAATTATTAGTGTTTGTACATAGGGTTGGCATTAAAAAAAAATGCCAGGTGAAGTCAAATTTCTAGATAGCGACAGTCTGTGGAAGTCTGGTGGCATCCCGATGGGTTTACTATCTACCTCAGTTTGCTTCCCCATTTGGAGTGACTGGGTCATTTTATTAGTGATTGATTAGACTAAAAACCTCTCGGTCCTGCAGTATTGAAGGATGTTGGAGTCTGTCCACAATTAAATAACACCCCAAGCAATTAAAAAAAGAGATGATCTTAAAAGTACACATGGGTAAAGTTTGTATAGAGATCTAATTATAAGTGTTAATAAACGTTATTTATTTGCAGATATTAGTCTTTTTTTCTGAGCCAAAAGCAATGACACTTTCACCATGATTCACAGAAGACACACATTCAAATGTCAGAGTTTAAGTGTTTATATATTAAAGTCCATTTTCCATATTCATAAGAATCACTTCATGATATTAAAATATATATTTGACCCTGGATCACAAAAATTAAAAAATTAAAAAAAAACAGTAAGACATGTACATTTTTTGTGAATGGAAGTTTTGATATATGGTTTGTTAGGACAATTTTTGGTCAAGATACACCTATTTGAAAATCTGAAGTACTAATCAAACTAGAGCTGCACGATATTAGAAAATCTAAAGTTGCGATATTTTATTTCTGCAATAAATACTGCGATATGTGTTCTGCAAGAAGGTTTGAATAGCTCTATTTGACAGTTTTCTGGTGAGTCTTAACAGTATTCAGGTACAGAAATGCAAATACAATACAAAAAATGCTTTTCTTACTTTGCTTTGTCTCGTTTCTTGTTCAAATATCTAAACATTCTTGTAGATCAAGTAAAAATATTGTTTTGTTTTCGCCAAGTCAAAATTAGGAGTTTTTCCATAAAACATGCCAAACCATCAGCCATTGGTGGAATTAAAATATTATTTTCACTTTTGAAATGTATCTATTTGGACTATAACAAAACAAAAAAATTAAGTAAGAAATAAACATATTTGTTAGCATAAAATGTATACCTAATGACATACAATTAATCTTTGTTACACCTTCAAACATCATATTTTTTGTGCCCAAATGCTCAGTCAAAGGCCTTTACAACACATGCAAATAAAATAACTTTCACTCTATTATGGTTAAGTTTAGCAGTGACTCTACAAACGACATGTTCTGTAGTTCCTAATCAACTATAATTTAGACTCAACATTGCATATCTTGAGTTGTGACTATTGCGGATTTGCACATCGCAATATCGATACGAAAACGATATATTGTGCAGTTCTAAATCAAACATTACATTTTTGTAAACTTAAGGAACAAAATGTACAAAATATCTTCATGGAAGATGAGTTTTTTCTGAACATTCTAATGATTTTGGCATAAAATCTAAACTGACCATCTTACAAATTCGACCAAAATACAACCGTGCACCAAAAGACTGGTCTTATGATCTAGGGTCACATGTTTAAAGATCACAGTGCATTTGAAGATCAATTAACTCTCATTTGAAATATTTAGACTTTACTATATTACGTATATTGCATTAGCGCTTTAGACACAGAGTTGGCATGAAAAACAACACATTAGAAGAAAGGAAGACAATTTTCTAAATAGCTTTATGCAAGTCTAGCAGCATCACAATTGGTTTACGATCTCCTTTTTGCTCAGTTTGCTTGCTCATTTGGAGTGACTGAGTCATTTTATTAGTGATTAGACCAAAAGAGCTCCGGGTCCTGCAGTATTGAACCTCGCATTGTAATTTGCTGGTAATGTGGAAAAGGGGAATATGCAAATAAAGTCGGAGTATTTTGTGTTTGCAGTTTTGCCCCTGGGCAGCTTGTCCCGCGACACAAATCATCAATTAAGATCCCAGCAGGATCTCGGCATTTAAATTAGCCCCATCCAACAACTTTTATCTTCCAGACAAAACATTATAAAGCCTCGTGATCGCCTGCACTGCAGAAATAAAACAGCTGATTAAATGAGATTTCACTCTGGGCGTGAAATGGACATGCAAGGTTGTTTCATGTATGTGTACAGCTGATTTGTATGATACTAATTGATTGATTGGTTCATTGATTGGATGATTGATTCATTTGCTTTATTGTCATTGCATTATACATATTGAAATTCATTCGCAGAGCTCGAAGCAGTGCACAAAATAAAATAAACTACAAAATATAAAAACCACACCTCACACTCACTCACATGCATCTTAACTATACACATATGCAAAAAAAATCCCTCTTTGCATCATATTTCTATATTTCACCCAATCATCACGAAATACGAAGGAATGAAGGAAGGTGAAGAAAGAATATGTAACTCTTTTAAAACTTTGTTGCCCATACTGGATTTTTTTTTTATTTTTATGAATGCCTAATGCTTGTTTTGCTGTTTTGCTTAATTGTATGAAAAGTCTTATGCATAATTAAGGCAGTCAGAAATAGAATTTGAGACAATTCTTACCACACATCTCAAAATAATTTTTTTATTATAACTTTAATAACGAAATGGTGCTCACATGCAGTTTTTTCAATATAAGGGAGATTGTTTAAAGACTAAACAATTGTTTAGATTTCCAGAAAGTGAAATAAAAGTGACTTTGAAGTCAACATCTTTCATATATTTACAAATGTTTGCCAACCATCCACACTTTTGTAAATGATATGATGACACTTTACAAATGATGTTCCTTAACAGTAGTCAACAACTTTGTTGGTTTAGGAGAGGATTTCAAATTTAAAATAAATAATAATAATAATATACTAATAAAAAATAATACTACTACTACTTCTAATAACAATAATAAAATAATAATACCAACAAATAAAGTTTTAGAGCAGCAAAGGATGTTAATGTCATGCAATGGTGAAAGTCGTTCAACTTTTACAAAGGAACAAGTCTTTATCTGATGAGGAACTTGATCATTTAGAGCACAGTACAATGTTCTGTTTCTGTTTCAGAACGGAACAATCAGCTTCATGTTTTACAAATCAGATGACAAATACTGTAAGAATTTAATTCACAAGAGCATAATAAATACTATAGTAATTATAAACATATACAGTATAACTCTGGCATAGACTACTAAATGATGCTTTTTAAAATCATAATAACCAGCTGATTATAACTGCAGAACACACATAATTGAAGTAGCATGTCTCTAATAGAAGTCTCAATTACTTACATAAGTTTATTATGGTCTGCCATTTACCAACACACAACCAGGGGGATTATAGGATGATTCTGGGATCTTTAGGGTCAAAGACAAAATCTTTTCAAGCATCAAAGCAAAGTATAATGCAGCTTCTATTTTCATTATTAGAAAGTGTCTCGTTAAAAAAAGTAAAACAAAAAAATCTGAGCAAAAAATAAAGACAGCAAAGAATAAACACCCACTATAATGTCAGCAAAGTAAAGGTTTACACAGGCTACCAAAAATTGTATCAGACATATTAAAACGGTAATAACTTCATGACATATTAAATATAAGCGATATTTAAGAATCACTGTGCAGCCCCATAATGCTAATACCACTCATATTGAATCTTTACATTTGCACTACTTCAAATCACTAGGTTATAAAGTAAGCAAATGTGCAAGTATGGTTTATATGGACCTATCTAACATTGGATAAAGCTGGACTATTATTTCATCATATTTTAACTTTTTTTCACCAAAGGTATAAGTATAAATATTAGATTACAAGTTACTGATAGTGTATTTCACCCTATTTTTATGCAAAAAAATGCAATTACAGTACATGTTGAACAGTACGTGTACGCTCAGATATGGTTGCAGCTAGAAGTTAACGGAAATTATTTATATTATTTATAAAATGTTCATTAATTGTATTTATTATGTCGGTTACAGTAGCGTAAAAACAGTAGTTGTACCAAGTATTATTTGTGTTATTTATTAAATTAATGTCTCTCACACAGCTACATGGCACAATGTAAATAAATATATATGACAAAAGTCATAAAAACAATAGTTTTTTTATGTGACTGCAATATTTTTTTCAGTGCAGAGTGAATTTAATATTTATCAGAAGCTCCTTCAGCAACATGTGGTTCTTTCCCTGCATTAATTAACCAATTCAGCTAGCAATTTGCATGTCTTGGTTTTATGGCACACAGCAAGAAACTGGAAGCTGGAAACACTGAAATAATGAAAAGGCCAGCCCAGAGTCATGATATAAACCTGATTGAAAATCACGAGATAATTCTTGGCAACAAAGTTATGACTAAGAAACCCACTATACTCAACTGTACACAAGACATGGAAAAGAGAGTCAAAGCAAAGAGTGTATCTAAGCAAGGGCCTGTATTCACCCTACTCATTTTTGACAGCTGTAACCTTCAGAATGTTTTTGTTAAAATCATTCTTTGTGCTACAATCATTGGTGTTCTTGAATCTGATATATGGCCAAATGTGAACATTTATTTAAAATTTTGCTAATATATTTGAATATTATTTGAATTCTAATGGCTGGCAAAAAAATGTAATTTTTCATTAATTCTCTGATTTATCAGAGGTCGCCACAGCGGAATGAACTGCCAAGTATTGTTTTACACAGTGGATGCCCTTCCAGTCGCAAGGAACCCTAACACAGTACTGGGAAACACTCATACACTCTCACATTTACACACACACACACGCACTCATACACTACGGCCAATTTAGTTTATTCAATTCACCTATAGCACATGTCTTTAGACTGTGGGGAAAACCGAAGCAGCCCAGCCGAGATTCGAACCAGCGACCTTCTTGCTGTGAGGCGACAGTGCTAACCACTGAGCCACTGTGCCACCCTAATTGCCATTTTTGCAATATGATATTTATATCTGTGAAATCCAATCATGAACATGTACTGTATGTCATCTATGTGATTTACATATAATCCTATGCATCAGTTTTTTTTTTTATTTGATCACAGTGTTCTGCTAAAAATATTCAAGTGCCTTGTTTATGTGGTAAACTATAGGTGGGCATAGATTATTTTTTAAAATCTAGATTAATGTAGATTAATCTCGGAATTAATCTAGATTAAAATGGCTCATTTGTATTCTGCCGAAGGCATTCAGAATATGTGTGCTACCCAAATAATACGTTTTTGAGAATGGGTTTCTCAAGCCAGGTGGCGCAATAGACAAGGGGCTCATCTCCTGTTTCCAAAATGTATCACAAACTGCTTGAGAAACTGTTCTACTATGAAAATTGGTTATGAAAATAAATGATGATCTACATGATCTACTTGTGTTTACTAACTGTTTATTCAGTTAAACATGAGTTTTGAGCTGTAGGCCTACATAAGCTCCAAACAGTGATTTTTGATTGCCTCAATCTGACTAAAGTCATAACTGAACTAAACAGAAATGGAATTAAGACATGTGGAGTATGCAGATATTAGTGGCATTATTGAAGTAAACGCAGCGATCATACTATTACCGTCATGTAGGACTTTTTGCCATATTTTTTGACAAGATCCATACACGTGGCTGTCAGTAAAGGACCGCACACACACACACACACACACAAACACACACACATATCGTGAATTTCAGGAGTTTTTTTTCTTTACGTTTGGCGAGCGTTATTAAATTCCATAACACTCTCACCAGTCCTTACTCCTTAATGCGTTTAATACCCCAGTTTGTCACAGGGGCATGAATGAAATGTTCATGAGTTGAAGTGAAACTGCCGGACTGCAGTTAAAGTCAGGCATCCTGCTGATTTGATTCAGAAGGGCACTTTTTTTTCAGACGGCTCACCGGTCAGGTATACATCTGTGCTAAAATATCAAGGTGAAAGTCATCATAGCTTGCGTAGAATATACCCAGCTCCCAACCCAACTTTGAGAATTGATTAACGCCAATATTTTTTTTTTATCGCGTGATAAGAGTCATGCGTTAACGCAGCACGTTAACGCCGATAACGGCCCACCACTAAGTAAAACGCTGCTAGCATGGTACAGTCCCAACTAAATTCCTTCAAGTTCTGAACGATAAGGGTTGCATTATATCTGAAAAAAATAAATAAAGTGTTTATAAAGTGTTCTCTAATCTTGATCTCTGCTGTATGTAATCAGATTAACATGCAAATAATCTTCACCACATTCATCTTTCCAAGCATACATGTTGAATTTTAATGTGTATGAGTGTATCTATCATGCGCGGATGTTTGCTTAGCATCGTCTTTGCATGTGTTTGTGTGTCTGAGAGAGCGACAGACCCATGCATATGTGTGTGTGCATTTCTTAAACAGTAGGGCTGCACATTCCTGTCCGACATAACTTAAGACAAGCAGACACTGAAGAAAACGCCTATAAAACTCTCTCAGCCTCTTCTCTTCCATCTGTTTTGTTTTCCTTCCATCTCTCCTTTTTGATGAGCTGGGTCTTCAGTCCCCCCAATAAAATCCCATTAGCTCTTAATGAAGTCGAGCTCGCTGCCTCGCGCCTTCACCTCATTTAGCACAATTGTCTGGCAGCCATTAGCACGGATGGCAATTACAGCCGAACGGCGAGGAGTAATTGGAAATGCCGACAGGGACCCCAAGAAAACGGGAATAAATAAAAAAAAATAAAAATTCAACCCTAATAAGCCTCCGTTGGGTTTGGTGGGGGCTGCTAGGCTAAATCAACATAATGTATCGAGGCTGATGAGGAACAGACTCAGGGTGAAGGCCAGGGATGCTGGAAGATGATGATGATGTTGATGATGATGAATGATGAGGTTGAGATTGTTATAGAAAGAGCACAAGGAATCAAACTAATCAACTGCTCACTGACATTGTATGGTTAACGCACATGAAAGCTGAAGCTACAAGAAAACAACTATTATTATCACTGTTAAAAGAATGACGAAATTAAAATGGACTATGTCTCACTGTGCAAGATCCAATAGAAAAAAAAATTGTAATTAATAATATACAAGCAGATCCGAACATAGGTAAAAAAAATACTGACCCTTCAGATATGTGTGATAAATGTAAACTTTCACCATGTAATCTTAGTCGTATGTTTGTATTTTGTCCCAAGTTGCTGGATTACTTTCTTTAAAATTGCTTCTGATATTCTGGGGTCAAGTTAGCGGTTTGCCCTTTAATCACGATCTTTGGTGTTCCCTCTCAGTGTCAGCCTTTAAATTGGAGACACGCTGATATTTTGGCTTTTGCATTTCTTTTCGCTAGGCGCAGAATACTGTTGTCTTGGACCTCCCCACAACCCCCCTCTTTTATTGTGGCTCAAAGATTTGGCCTTCTTTTTAAAACTTGAGAATATTAAAAATAATATCAGAGGTAGGGAAGAACCGTTTTTTTGAAAAATGGCAACAATTTATTGCATTCTTTAAGGATTTAAAAACCTTAGATGTGGATTGAGTGACGGTTATATGTGTATGTATGTATATATATGGTTTGTTATTATTTGTTTTTTTCTGTATTTGTATTTATTTATTTATGTATTATTATTTCCTTTTTTTTTCAGATGTTGATTGTTTTATTTAAGGGTTGTTTTGTTGGGGCTAGATATCGTGTGTGGGTTGTTGTAAAATGTAAAATGTTATTTGCAAGAATAAAAATTCCATGACAAAAAAAGTACTGCCACACATGATGTTTTGGACAGAAATATTGAAGTTGAACATTTTTTAAGTATTTTACTACACTAATAAAGTAAAACTTTTTTTTTTTTTACAAAATTATATTGATTGTTATAATGTTGATTCATTTTTATTCATTTATATTCCTTCTGCAGAAATAGAAACTACAATTCAAAAATTACATTACAAAGGATTTCATGCTATTATTATTCATTCATTCATTTTCCTTCCTCTTAGTCCCTTAATTAATCATGGGTCGCCACAGCGGAATGAACCGCCAACTTATCCAGCATATGTTTTACACAGCGATGCCCTTCCAGCTGCAACCCAGTACTGGGAAACAACCATTCACTCTCGCATTCACACACATACATACACTACGGCTAATTTAGCTTATTCCATTCACCTATAGTGCATGTCTTTGGACTGTAGGGGAAACCGGAGCACCCGGAGGAAATCCATGCGAACATGAGGAGAACATATAAACTCCACACAGAAATGCCAATTGGCCCAGCCAGGACTTGAACCAGCGACCTTCTTGCTGTGAGGTGACAGTGCTAACCACTGTGCCAGCCGTTATTATTGTTATTATTATTATTATTATTATTATTATCATTATTATTATTATTATTATTATTATTATTATTATTATCAGTTGACAAAGTGTTTTATACGATTTGAGCTCTGGCAGGCTTTTAATTCAGTGTATGTTCATGATGCCAAAAATAGATTTTCAAGGTAATATGAAACTGTAATCTGGGCTAAATAATGCAGCCAGTGCTTTGATTTAATTAAAACATTAAGCTACAATAATATTAATTAATATTATTTCGCCATAACCTTCATAGTTTCAGCAGAAAGATAGTAGAAAGGAAAAAAAAGAAAAAAAAAGAATTTTGCTCTTTTATATTAACATGCTATGATTCAATGCTTTAAGAAAAAAAGAAGAAAAAACATGTGTACATACTTTAAAAATTTTGATTACCTAATTTACCTAAAGCACATGTGTTCTCTTCACTCAGAGGAAACACACATGAACATGGGGAGAACATGCAAAGTCACACAGAAATGCCAACTGGCTCAGCCAGGACTCGAACCAGCAACCTTCTTGCTGTGAGGCTACAGTGCTAACCACTGTACAGTATTTAACATATTAATAATTAATAATCTATAATGACTTTTTAGCTTACAAATGATCATGCTCTGGACAAAAATGTAAATATATCAACTACTATAGGACATGAAAAAAACATGACAATACTGTACGTTTATTCCATTTCAAACAACATGCACTGATACAGAACCATGCTCTGATTGATTTACACACACACACACACACACACACACACACACACACACACACACACACATATATATATATAAGGGATGGGACGAGTTTAAAAAACGAGGTTAAAAGTTGTCTCATGAGTTGTGATGTTATGCTGGAGCGTGAGGGTGGATTTAGCACTGCAAAAATATTTAGCAGTGTTAGCGTGTCCTTTATGGAATAATTCATTAAAATAGTAGTAAAATAACATTCATTACAAGTTTATTTATAAAACACCTAAATGGTTTTGTATTTTGATTTTATTTTCAGTTGAATAATAATCTATTTCCTATTTATTTATTAGCAAACATTTTGCTAATATTTAAAACTATGTATAAACACTATTTTCCATTCACTTATTAACAAGATATTTTGCAGTGTTTGTATGTTCCTTACAACTTAGAATTAAAATAGAGAATAACTTTCATTACAAGTTGATTTAAAAAATAGTAAATAGTTTCACCTAATTTTGAAATTTTTTATACATATTTTAGCATATATATTTTTATGCAATTTTATTATTATTATATATATATATATATATATATATATATATATATATATATATATATATATATATATATATATATATATATATTGTCGTATATATATACTTATATGTTTCACGAAAATTTATATACATATATAATATTAATAATTATAATAATAAAAAAGGGACTAAGCAGAAAAGAAAATGAATATATATATATATATATATATATATATATATATATATATATATATATATATATATATATATATATATATTTATATATATTTATATGTATTTAATGTATATATGTATTTATATTTTATTATTTTGTGTAATGCCCTGATGCGATGTATATGGGTCAGTTTTGATTTCAAATGGAAAAATCACAGCTCACTTTACATCAAACAGCAACATTTCATGTGAAGGATGCTTTTTTTTTTTCAAGTCAGTCCTTGAATAATGAATAGTCGCACAGTGATGTAGGTGTTGTGTTTGGCCTGCTGGTGCCAGATGCCAGGGCATCTCCCCTGACTCCTCACTCTACTTACTAACATCAAACTGGGCAACTGGTGGCAGAAACCTGATCAGACAGGGTAAAATCAGAGGGCACCTTTCACAAGAACTGGGCAGCTTGCCCGACGGTCCACAGGAGGGGGCAAAGAATAGGGTCTGGTCGGAAACGGTGTGTGTCTGTGATGTGTGTGAAGGCGTCTTGGCACTAGCTTTTCCGGAGTCGGCACGGGAAACAGAAGGTCGAGTCCCACAATAGTCTCCCATGGGGCATCGACAATACCAGCTCAATGACCGCAGTCAACAATACTCTCAAGGCCTTTTATTCAGAGAGTTCAATGGAGCAGACACACCCAGCGGCACTTTCCTACACAAAACAAGACCCTGGCGCACACACACAAGCACACACATACATACATATTCATACAGGTCTTATATAAATGACAATATTGCTACTATGAAAGACGCTTTCAGTTGTGTCTAGAATTGCTGCAAATGGTTGTTGGTACTTATTGTGGCGATGATACTTTGAAAAGTCTACTAGTTAGTCATATAGAGTTTAGAAATATATGATGGAACAATGTAATGGTAGAAGAAATAATAGAATAGAAAAAATGACAGAATGAAAGGTATATGCATAAGAGATGCATAAGAATGATAGGTATAAAAGTTATTTAGTGATAGTAGATATGACAGTAAAACAGAATAGACAGAATTATACTGGCAGAACAGTAGAAAGCTATAACAATAGAACAACTGAACCACAGACAGCCAGAAGGATGGATGGATGAATTGATTGATGTATGGATGGAATACTAAATATGGATGTGTGGATATTAAATATGTGTGGGTGGATGGATGGATGAATGGATGTAATATTATATATGGATAGATGGATGAATGGATGCATGGATGGATGAAATATTAAATATGGTGGGTGGATGAAAGGATGGATGGCTGGATAAATGGATGGTTGGATACCTGGATGGATGAATATGGATGGATGGATGGATGGATGGATGGATGGATGGATGGATGGATGGATGGATGGATGGATGGATGGATGGATGGATGAATTAAATTTTAAAATATGGATGGATGGAATAATAAATATGGATGGATGAAATATTAAATATGGGTGGATAGATGGATGGATGGAATGATGGATGGATGGATGGGTGAATAAATATTAAATATGGATGGATCCATGGATGAATTAAATATTAAATATGGATGGATGGATGAAATAGTAAATATGGATGGATGGATGGATGGATGGAATTATAAAGATGGATGGATGGATGGATGAATGGATGGATGATTGGACGAATGATTGGATGGATGAATTAAATATTAAATATGGATAAATGGATAAAATATTTATTATGGATGTTGGATGAATGGAATATAAAATATGGATGAATGATGGATGAATATTTAATATGGATGGATGGATGGATGGAAAAATAAATATGGATGGATGAATGGATGGATGGATGGATGGATTGATGGATGGATGGTTGAACGGATGGATGGTTGAACGGATGGATGGATGGATGGATGGATGGAGGAATTAATTAAATATGGATGGATGGATGGATGGAATATTTAATATGGATGGATGGATGGAATAATAAAGATGTATGTATGGATGTATGGATGGATGGATGGATGGATGGATGGATGGATGGATGGATGAAATGAATATTTATTATGGATGGATGGATGGAATAATAAAGATGGATGGATGAATGAATGGATATATGGTTGGATGGATGGTTGAACTGATGGATGGATGGATGAATTAAATATTAAATATGGATGAATGGATGGATAAAATATTTTATATGGATGGACGGATGGAATATTAAATATAGATGGATGGATGAAACATTAAATATGGATGGACAGACAGTGGCGACAGACAGTGCCGTAGCGCAAAATGCGTGGGTCCGACAGACAGACAGACAGACAGACAGACAGACAGACAGACAGACAGACAGACAGACAGACAGACAGACAGACAGACAGACAGACAGACAGATAGATAGATAGATAGATAGATAGATAGATAGATAGATAGATAGATAGATAGATAGATAGATAGATAGATAGATAGATAGATAGATAGATAGATAGATAGATAGATAGATAGATAGATAGATAGATAAAAAAACTTTTTACCCTTATTTGAAATAATCAGAGCTACTGTAATGCTATAATTAATTTTCTCATCAGTACATATGTCGGCTGCTCTGCAACACCGTTGCTGGTTAGAACTGACATAACGTACAATAAGTTAATTACGTCATCTTCATAGCTGTAAGATGAGACCTGAGGAAACTAGTACTGATCATTTGAAAAGAAGAAAAAATAAGCTGAAAAGACATTAAGCGAAGCACTGCAGAAACGAAAGACGGAAGCTCCTTCCATTTCTCTTGAGCTGTGCTTTTGCTCAGAAATGTTTATTTGTCTAAAAAGATCTACAAACAATCACTTCACTCGACAGGAGAGAGAGAGCTTTCCAGTCAGGAGGAGATTTAATTAGGGAAATCTCATTAGGTTTAACAAAATTAAGCGTAAAACAATCCTCGGCAGGGCTCCGAGAGCGAGAGGGAGAGAAAGAAAGGGGGAATTTGGGGTTATGAGCGATTAGAGTCGGGAGGATATTGAGATAGTCACTTCCATGCTGCTGTGGGGGAAAATGGCTCTAGATACCCAGCTGTTTTCACACTCAATTAAAGAGACTTGCCTGGCTTTTACCCCCTCTGAAACGCAAAGAGTTAACCCTTCTGCATACTGGCATACACGCACACACACACAAACGTCTCAAACTCGTCCTCTCTCACTCATCCACGATGTAATTTCATCCTGAGCCCACGAACCATTAAAGACAAAATTGTGTTTCCAACAAATTCGCACTCTATAAGGACATAACAAAAGTGCTATTAAAGCGAGGAAGCAAATTCTTAAACACCCAGCTGGGGTGATTGCAGACGAACAGCGAGTGTCAGGCAAAAATCATTTCAAAATTCATGTGAAAGCCCAATTTTGTCTAAACCAGCAAGGAATAAACTCTAGGAATCCAGACGAGCGATATCAGAGCAAGGATATCACAGGTTTGCATATTTTAAGCAGCTTCATAGGTGACACTGCATATTTATCAGCCATCAAAAGTGTGAAAGGATCGTATGTGCTAAAATTGATTAAAAAAAAAAAAACTATAGCAAAAATATATAATTATGAAAGACTTAAAGCATGACTACAAAAGCTGTTTGGTGCATTTGGGGGAAGAAATAAAACTCAACTGGAAGAAAATAGTTTGGCGACAAGCAAGGCTTTGTTCCACACCTAGTGAGGTGCCTCACTGTCTGCTGCCTACACAGACAGCTGCTAGCAACCTTAACCGTATCTGAACCTCAGAAATGATGGACTGAGAATGTGAATCGAGTGGTATCACACAAATAACATTCTTTATATTTTGTGCATATTCACAGCTGATGTATATTTATCTGCTATTATCTAACCCGTAAATCTGTTGCTAAGCTAACAATATGATGGTTTAATAAGCATAGACAATTAACCGTTCAAACAAACATTGGATAAAATGGCAGTTTTTCCAAAACACACTTATTTAGCACTTTTAAATATTAAAGTGTTAGTTCACCCACAAATTTTAATTATATTATTAATTACCCTCATGTTGTTTCAACCCCTTGACACCTAAGTTTGTTAAAATAAATTAAGATATTTAGATGAAATCCAAAAGATCTCTGACCCTCCATAGACAGCAATGGTTCCGAGACATTCAAAGTTCAGAAAAGACACCAAAAGCATTGTGAAAAGATTCCATATGACTTCAGTAGTCAACTATAATCCTTTGAACCTGGAAAAAACATGTAAATACAAATTTCGCCTATATCTTGTCTTCCGTGACAAATTACGTTTTGCATTTACTATGTTTCCCACTGAAGCCACATGGAATGTTAGAACAATGTTTCGGTTCCTATTCCCGACTTTGAACGTCCCGTCACTGTATATGAAGGATGAGAGAGCTCCTGGATTTCATCTAAATATCTTAATTTGGGTACAGAAGAGAAATGAAGGCCTCAGGGAATTAGAACAACATGAAGGTGAGTTAGATGGATGGATGGATGGATGGATGGATGGATGGGTGGGTGGGTGTATGGGTGGGTGGATGGGTGGGGTGGATGGGTGGGTGGATGGATGGATGGATGGATAGGTGGATGGATGGATGGGTGGATGGATAGATGGGTGGATGGATGGGTGGATGGATGGATAGGTGGATGGATGGATAGGTGGATGGATGGATGGATGGATGGATGGATGGATGGATGGGGTGGGTGGGTGATGGACGGACAGATAGATAGATAGATAGATCTATCAAGCATTTGAATCAGGACAATATCTATGAAGCCTTCACTTTAAGAAATGTTGGGTATTTAAACCTATAAATGTGTAAAATATGGACTAACCCAAACATTGGGTTAAATTTGGTCCTATTAAGCGAATAAAAAAATTACCCAAGTCCATATTACACACAAAAAATTGGGTTGAAATAACCCAGCATTTTTTTGAGTGTTGAACTATTGCCTACATTGGCAGAGCTCACTGGCGTTTTGGAAACAGAGCACATGTGTTTCTGAAGAAAAACAGGAACTGTTGATATAGGAACTTACAGTTTGCTGTTCTCAGCATCAGCGCAATCTGATGTTGGAGTCTGTCCGCCGGCGCACTGCCCCTCCACACAGTCTACAAAACAAAGAAACCTTCAGTTACACCTAATGATCTGTTCACCATCATTTAACCACAGCGCCATCACAACACAACTTGTCAAATGGCCAGAAGTGTTGATTCAGATTTAAGCTGCACTGCATGTTTTGAGTACGGGGATCTTTTTATTGACGCCGCGTGATACCCGTGGGCCTGCTGACCCCACAATTTGAAAAGTAATTTGATATTGCGTGTGAAGGGTATATGTATGTGTGCCCTGCTGTTCTGGCTTAATCGAGGCTGGACGTATGTGTGTGAGCTCGGGTAGGTGGGCAAACAAAGATAAAGGCAGGGGCGGCAATGGCGTCTAGCCCCCCTATGCCTCGGTCTGTCAGTACAGGTTCAAGCGAAACCTTTCTTGGGTTTCTTCCGAACTACAAAGAAAACATTTTAGGGTCCTGTAATCCCCTCCTACAGCCTCTGGAAGCCCTCCGTATCCATCCAGTCGGCAGCCCATCCAGTCTGCCTTCCTGTTGACGTCAAAGTGAATTAGAGCACGGCGAGCGCAGCGGCTCCCTCCGGGGGGCTGGAGGGCTAATCATGCCGTTTCTCTCCAGCCTCTGAGGAAGGTATTAGCAGACCACCACATCTACAGCACAGGGCCCCTCCACAAACAACCAGACACAAAAATGCACACTTATAGGTCTCTCCAAACTGCAGAAGATTTGTGAGTTTGCCCTTCACACCCCCCATTTGAGGACACAGAGAAAGCTAAACTTTAGGGTAAACCTGGTTCTTGAGCAGCCTGAGCAGCTCTGTGAAATAGCTAATGCCGTCTCCACACGACCTTCTGCTCTCCCACTGAATAATGCTTTCCACATATAGCAGAGGAGACTTCACACTCAGACTCCCACTGACCTGATTCCTACTGAGACTAGTGTGGCTTGGCTGCTCTCTTAAGTCTGATTCAGTGCTATTTTAGGATTACTCATATTTTATGCAGTATATATTGGTGGCTATTTTGATATGGGCCGATAAATGTTATTTTTTAAATGTTATCCTCATCGGTCTGCTAGCAGAATCATGCTGATATCTTTAAGCCCAATAAATTATGTATTTCTGTTAGTTGAACCACTTCACATGCTTGCTGGTTGCCACTTTTTATTATTTTATTGATATTTTGATTTTGGTTTATGTTGGATTAATGTACTTTTTTTAGGCAGTAGATTATATTTTATAAGATAAAGTTGGACATAGAAAAGAGCAGTTGATTAATAAAGTTCAGAGATCAGTTCAATCTATAATCTAATTAAGGATAATAATAATAATAATAATAATAATAATAATAATAATAATAATAATAATAATAATAATAATAATAATAATAATAATAATAATAATAATATTCATATATTATATTTATTGGCTAATATATATGCTTTCAGCTTCCGAATCTAAAGTAATCGATTATCATATCGATCAGAAATTCCATATTGATGCGAAGCCTTTTTTTAGTATTTAGGTATTTGGTTTATGTTGGTTTAATGTATTCATTTTTCAGGCAGTAGATTGTATTTATATATTAAAAAGTTGGACATAGAAAAGAATATTGGATTAATAACATTCAAAGACCAGTTCAAACTTTTCTGTAATTAAGGTGATAAATACAAAACCAATTGTTCACTGTATGTGTTTGCCTTTGTTTTTAGGGTCACACGGTGGCTAAGTGGTTAGCACTGTCGCCTCACAGTATGAAGGTCACTGGTTTGAGCCCCGGCTGGGTCAGTTGGTGTTTCTGTGTGGAGTTTGCCTGTGTTTGCGTGGGTTTCCACCACAGTTCAAAGATATAGGTGAATTGAACAACTAAATTGGCCGTAGTGCAAGTGTGTGAATGAGTGTGTATGGATGTTTCCCAGAACTGGGTTGCAGCTGGAAGGGGATCCACTGTGTCAAACATATGCTGGATAAGTTGGTGGTTCATTCCGCTGTGGTGACCCCTGATGAATAAAGGGAGGAAGCTGAAGGAAAATTAATGAATGAATTTATTGTCTAAAATATTGGCAATCAGCCTTTAAATCTAAAGAGATATTGGTTTCTGTATCAGTCAGAAATTCCTTTTTGGTGCATCCTTATTTTTAGTATTTAATAATATTTTCAAAGACATTTTGTTTTTTGAGTTTCAGTGTTCATATTTTAGATTAGATTAGATTCAAATTTATTGTCATTACACATGTACAAGTACAAGGCAACGAAATGCAGTTTAGGTTCTAACCAGCAGTGCAATAGCAGCAAGTGCAGGATACAGGTATAAGTTATAAAGTGCAATTTATAGAAAAAACTATGGTAATATTTACAGATGGATGTACTATGAACATTATATACAGGTTGTATATAATGTCATATAAATTTAAGCTTATGTTTAAGTCATTTGGTTCTGTGGTTTTGTTTTATTTCACCATTAGTTTCAGTCATTCTACAATAGTACTTTTATTCAGTTTGTTGCCAAAGCAACAATTTTGTCATCTAAGATTTATTATTTGTATCATTTTGAAGCTGGTTTCCACCACAGAATAACATTTTTAAAAGTGAACTTTATGTCTCACAATTCTGACCTACTTTCCCACCGTTGTGAGTTTACATTTCACAGATTTTGTGTGACATCAAAGGCCCAATCCCAATTCTACCCCTTAGCCCTTCCCCTTACCCCTACACCTCGTTTTACGAGTTCACGTGAAGGGTTAGGGGTGTCCCAATTCTTTTTCGCTTGAGAGCGTAAGGCTAAGGGTAAGAGCTGGATAGCCCTTGAAACTGAGATTTTACAGGACCACACTCGAAACCAAGGGGTACGAAAATTTCCCTGAATCCACCAGCTACAACGGCAGAATGGCTGCACACGGAAGTTAGGAGATGCACAAATTAGTATATTTTGTCATTATTATGAATTTTTACAACAAACAAGCACATGTTTTATTATATTCATATACCCGTGTTCATGTTTTACCATCATGCTTCAAAAAAAAAAAAAAAAAACGCTAAAATAAAAACCGCTAAATTTCGCAATCTATAATCCATAATAACTCCTGTATACCAGTCCCACAACCTTCTAACACTCGATGACACTCGAATCCCCTGTCAGAAAATTCTAGCGGCTGGGAATGACCTTTTTACAGTGTCTGGTGTAATGTTAATGTTGTTTTCATGTGTTAATAGATGAATATGGCCACACTATAAATTCACAGTACAGTTGCGATCTTATTGCCACATTGTTGTGATAACATAATATATGCCTTCAGGGATTTCCTGAAGATAAATACCAAAAAATAACGCAACTGAAATAACTACAGCAGTCACGATCGTCGATCTCATATGAAGCAAGAGATCGTAATGACATATGATGACATGTGCAGGTGCTTTAGTGGTGTCCCATTTCTTACGGGTAAATTTTGAAGCCTTTCGCCTTCACATTCTGTTTCAAGGGCCAAAGGAAAGGAGTACAAAAATAGAATTGGAATTAGGCCAAAATCAATAGAAAGAAAGTTGAAATTCAGAGATAAAAGTCTGTGAGCTGTTCCCTGAAGAACTCCCTTAACATTACAAAATAAACTCAGAAATATTGAAACATAAAATGTACAAACTTTTACTTTTGATATAAACTCTTTGCTAGTTGAATTGTTAGAAATAACGGTCACACTTTACAATAAGGTTCATTAGTTAACGTTAATTAATGCATTTACTAACATGAACAAACAATGAACGATACATTTACTACAGTATTTGTTCATGTTAGATAACGTTAGCTATAACGGTTAACGGAAAATACAGTTGTTCATTGTTAGTTCATGTTAACTATTGGTAACAAGCATAGACTTGGATGTTAATAATGCATTAGTAAATGTTCAATTATGATTAATAAATGCTGTCCAAGTGTTGGTCATGATTAGTTCATGTTAGTAAATGTATTAACTAATGAACCTTATTGTAAAGTGTTACCGAAATAACTTAGAACAAACAGATTTGTCTGGCTTTCTCAAGTTTGTCCTACAATAGTCTCATTAATTATGTCTTTGTTTACAGAATTGTGACTTTGTTTCTTGCAATTGTAAGCTAATATCTCGCAATTTCGAGTTACAGAGTTATACATATATCTATAAACAAAAATGAACAAAATGAATGAAGAAACAACAATGGTATGTAAAAACTATTTAGATTCATTTAATAATATACACTTTACTCTTAAATTTACTGTACGTCTATTAGTTCAGATTTCTGTGTGAGGAAAATTCGAAATGTTCAGACATTCAGTTGCAAATTACTTTTTATTTATGCTGACATGGAACAGAAAAGGTGAACTGATGGCATGCAAACCCGTCTGTCAGAATACACAGACATTATGCCCCAAACATCCATCTTTGTATGAATGGGCCTTTTATTCTAACAAAATAAATGTATTTTTTTTTGTATTAGATGTTTTACAAGTGCCTGATTTCTTTCCAGATGGCTCTTAAAAAAGCAAATAAAAACAGAATTGGAGATGAATGTCAATGCTAACGGATCTTTTTCTCCACTATTATATAGTCATCATTGGCTCCTTGTGTTCAATCTTGACTGTCCTATTAAAAAAAGACTACACCGTCTATTACAGTCATTAGATCAACCCATTTAAGCATTACTGCCAATGATGCAACAAAATAATCTTTACTTTGACCCGAGCAATGCAAGGTTTAGGTGGTAATTACCCAGAATGCCTCACTAGCATCGGCCCCCCAGCTGTTCAAAGACTGCAAGAACGACAACATTTGCTGCAAGGGGTTTTAGAACTTCCTGTTCCTATGACAACCATGGAACAATTCATATTCATATTCTCCTCTAATAAACTGTGTAACATTAGGGCGTAATTGTTTTTCTATGCAATATATGAAAACAGCCCTTTGCAGAGAGCAACGCCTGACAGCAGTCATCAGAAACGTCTGGAAGAATGACAGACATCTGGCATCACAATACCACTAAAACTTGATGAAAAAATGTCAACTTCAATACACGACGCTGCAGGAGAATAGGGTAATAAATGAACTCATCTTTATCACAATACTTGCCCAGTTAATCGATTATATTAAGAATTGAAAACATTGAAAGCACTTGTTTTTTGTAATACAAGTTGGTTAATTAAATAAGCAATAATCTGCATACATTTCTTTTACAAAAATCTGAACAAGGCACCAAATCAGGTTAAATTTAATGATTTCTTTTAACATATCAGAGTCAAAGATTTTCATCTTTCATAGAGTCAAAGAGTGCATCTTTTTTATCTATTTTTATTGTTGTATTGTTTTTTTATTGTTTTTTATTGTATTTTTATTGTTTTATTTTTTTTTATTGTTGTAGAATACAACTTTGCAAACAATTAGTCAAACTATGCATGAACATGCCCATCTTTCAAAAAATAATACAATTTTGGTTGCTGAAGTGCTGCAAAAGTGCTGCTGAAATTGATTTAAAAAAATAGGTAACACTTTATAATAACTACACACTATGAATCATTTATTAAGCATAAGCAAATAGTGAATTCATTATAAGCATTAACTCTACATTAATAGACGTTAGTAAGCAGTTTATACACACAGACACAAATGCTCTATTCTTGACTTAATTCTGAATTAAAAGGCTCCATATTTCGTGATTCACAGTTTTTTTTTTTTTTTTTTTTACAGTTATCAATTGCGCTATAAGACCTCTGCTCTGTCAACTTTTGATGTTGAAAATGGAACTGTGCAGTTTAACAAAGAGAATTAAGCAAAACAAGAGAAAAAGTGCTGGCTGTTTATTACCAGGTTTTTTGTATTATAAATTACAACACCAACCCAGTCAATAAATCACTTTAACTTATTAAAAATGTCACTAAAAGTCACTTTTTTAAAACTATTTAACATCAAAAGCTATTAGAGGAAAGATCAAGGTACCATAATGCAATTCAAAAGCTAAATAAATGACACCACATGACCACAAAAACAATATCTCACACATGATCTCAAAACATTTTGCAATTCTGAGTGTGCCTCACACAGGTAAGTACAACACAGGCTCACTCTGAAAACGTAACAATATTAACATTTCTGGAGAGCGCCAAATACGTTCAAGGGGGGACGTTTTTTTTTTACTTTTTGTTTTCACGAATCCACCAGGGGCCACTGTGTATGCTTTTTGAGATATCAAATATCTCTCGGTGACGCGGTGGCGCAGGTGGTAGCACGTTCGCCTCACAGCAGGAAGGTCGCTGGTTCGAGCCTCAGCTGGGTCAGTTGGCGTTTCTGTGTGGAGTTTGCATGTTCTCTCCGTGTTTGTTTGGGTTTCCTCCGGGTGCTCCGGTTTCCCCACAAGTCCAAAGACATGTGGTATAGAATTGGAATTGAATTGGGTGAGCTTAATTGTCCATAGTGTATGTGAGTGAATGAGTGTGTATGGATATTTCCCAGTGATGGGTTAAGGCAGGAAGGGCATCCGCTGCGTAAAACACACGCTGGATTAGTTGGCGATTCATTCTGCTGTGGCGACCCCAGATTAACAAAGGGACTAAGTCAAAAAAAATGTATGAATTAATGAATGAATAAATAATAAATATCTCTCTCTCAAGTGCCATTCGCACTTGCTGTTCTCACGTAAATCCACCAGTGGCAGCTGTCGACTGACTGAATGACTGACTGACTCACTGACTGACTGACTGACTGACTGACTGACTGACTGACTGACTGACTGACTGACTGATCGACTGACCCGCCCTCCTCCTTTCCTAAACCCAACCAACAGTTTTTTCAAAAGCATCGATTGACCTGTCCACCCACATCCCTAAACCCAACCTACAGTCAGCAATCCAGAAAAAAAAGCAATCCAGAAAAAGAAAAGCCCTCAGCTGATTTTTCCCATGTTTTCAGATTTTACCACATTCTCACCCTGTTATTTACTTGTTTATTTAATTTTCTGGATTCTGTTTTTGTCTTACCCGTTTTCATGAATCATTCTTCACCAAACTTAAATCCCATCATCATGGTCAACTCCTCCCTGTGTCTCAAGTCTGTTGACGTACATGGCATGTATGGAGGTAAGTGGTCAACTGGTAAGCGTGCAAAGGAACGGCATCATACTGCCCCGTAGCGTTAGTTTTAAAGACGGAATGCACCCATACGTTCTTCTGGCTACATAATTCGCAATCTCCAGAAATGTATATAGGGCTATGTTTTCAGAATGAGTCTATGTTGGGTGAGTGGGATTGACAAACCAACTGTAGAAAACACACTCTTTCATCTCTCTGACACTTTAACTGACACTTGAACCAGTTTTGCACATTTACACTTTCTTAAAATCACTTCATACCTCCATATATTGTGCATTTATGATGTGTGCTTCACACAGGTGAGTGGGCTTGACAAACCACCTGTAAAAACACTCTTGCTATAATTAAAAAACTGTACCACTTCATTATCTGTGCACTAACAGTTCCTTTGTATAACTAACACTTCTTGTGTGTATTGCATCTTCTTGTTGAATTGCGGAATGCCCCCTAAATCGTAAGTTGCTTTGCACAAAAGCATTTGCCAAATGTCTAAATGTAATGTAAACCATATTGCCTTAATTTGAATGATAACGAACCGCCATGCCCAAAACACTGCAACTCTACAGACAATGTAGTCTATACAAACCAATAGCTTTTAAAGGTATCTTGGCGGAGGGTCTGTCTTTTAAGATCACTTATAGTAACTTATTGAAGTGTGGCAGGACGAAGAAGGTTGAGAGGAATGATAGCAGAATTCCAGGGAATTAGAAGGATTTAGCTGACAATAGCAGGTATTCCCACTAGTGTAACAAGACCCTAGTTGGCGTCACGAGAGGCTTAAACTTCACATTAAACCAGTGCGCAGCTGACACAGGAGGCCACACTAGACACAACAAGGGGGAAAATGGAGCAACTTTCAGATGCATTAAGCTTATATATACACACCAAGAACAAAACAAATGCACATGGCGCATGCAGCAAAAGTTTATTTTGTTATCTTTCAGGCCAACGCACAAATTCACAAAGCAATATTAGCGCTTAATGAAGTATACGCTATGCTCTCCGTGTCGAAACAACACTTTCCCACACCGTGCATAATATATTTTTTCCCCTTGATCTGAATCTTGAAATATTTGCTGCAGTCTTCTCTGCATTAGCGAGCTACGGAAATCCAAACAGGGAAAAGGCATTAACTGCTAAAAATATCTCCGGGCGTAGCAATGAGGCAGGTAGATCCAGGCTTTTATTCCGAAACAAATCCTTCTAAATCTTTTAAATGGCACACCACCTCACCATGAAATTTTTATTTTCCTCTGACTTTAGATAGGAGTTTATGGGAAGTTTTTAACTCTGAAATGCCTTCCTCTGAATGATGGAATCCGTACTGACATTACTGTAACTTTGATAACATCAGTAGCGTTTGTATCAAATAATAAATAAATGTAAACTTATTGTCTCATGGTTGTTTTGGAAAGATTATCCTTTACCTTATCTTTAAAGGTGCTGTATGTACGTTTTTGACTCTTCTGAAGCATAAAAATACTATAATATGTTTGCAGATATTAAAGAAACATGCCAAGTGAATATACTTGTTTATCTGAAAAACAATGCTGAAGTCGGAGAATCTGCTTTGAAAATGTGTTTTCCATGCCGGAATGTCTGTCTTTGTTTTGGTCATTTTAACCTGCCCAATGCTAGTTTAGCCAATTATATTTCAGGACCCCGGGTTGCATTGGTGGAAAACCATGTATTTCATTCATTCATTCATTCATTCATTCACTCAAAAAGGCTCTGAAAGCATGCCTCCATGACCGAAATGTGATGCTGATTCAGTTCCACATTAAGTTATTAATTAGCAAATAATATAAAATCCTGTCCTCAATCTGGCAACCTGCGATTGCATTTGTTTTGATCCAGGAGTGCAATACCTAGTTCAACCACTGGGTGACGAAATTACATACTGCACCTTTAATTTATTCGTCAAGTTTTGTTTGCCAGTGAAATTATTTTGCTGCAACCAAAGACATTTAACTGGCACAATATTTGCTATTATTTTTGGCTTATTTCTTGCTACCTTATTGTAAATGATACCTATTTTTTATGTTTGGTCTTTGCTCATAAAGTGAGCATGTTTATGGAGTTAATAAAGTAGCATTAGTTTGCTATGCAGCTTTGTTCCTAGATAAAGGATTTAAGTTTAAATTTAAGTTATATTTTTTAGTTTTTATTCTAACAAAATCTGGCAACATAAATGAAAGAACATGTCATACTCCTATGACTTCTAGTACTCTAAGTGAGACAATTCTAATGCACAAGTAAAAACATAATTAACAGCTAGCTGTTTAGTTCATTTCTCAACACAATGCAAATATTTTTAAAGCATTTTTTACTATCATGAATTAAATTTCCCCTGAAATCAAATTTGAACATATTATCAAAAAAGTTCACCATTTCTTCCTTCAAATTCAATGTGCTCCTGTGGTGTCTGTCATTGCTAAGCAATTATCAGCAACACTCTCCAAGGAACCACTACTGACAATCAATTGTTACAGTTGTCAAACAAGATTTATTTATGGAGAAAAATTAAATGGTATCGCAGTGCTAGGTGCTTTACAGTTGTCTGAAGTAAGTCTACTGTTATAACTGAAATGTGTATATGCCATTTAAAGTTGGAAGCCAAGGTAAAAAAGTTAAGAGTCAGATTTAAGGGTCAAATTTATTAATGCAGTGATCATCTGATTCATTAATTGTCTCAGGGCATTTTCACTGAGCAGGTGTAATATTCATTAATATTAATAATATTTATTCAAATTCTTATATTCACTCAGTGGCAGTCCTTTCTGCCCATTCTAGTGTGTTGGGCTTATGCCTGGTGCTTGGTAACGTTACAGGGCCTGGCTCTTCACTGTTAACAGCAAACTGGCTGCTTCTGCTGAAGAGCTACAGTACAAGAAAACAGTCGGTACATAAACTGTGGTTTGCAGACATCGTTGTTTTGCACTGCTCCTAACTAGCTTAACGTTAACTTAACGGCTGTTTCAATCGTCTTATGTGCTGTTGTACTCTCGCTGCCTCTGGTTTTAACGAACAATGCACTCAGCTTTTTTTAATTCTGGCCTTTTCAGCGCCACCTTTGGGCTTTTTATTATCAATTTTTCATATCTCTAGTATGTCTAACAAATGATTTTGGGGAGACGAATGATAATTACGTATTTACATCTGCATTCTGCTCATGGGGCTGCGAGAAAATAATTTAAAAGAGTGGAGCTGCAATAAAATAATGAATGAAAAGGGTGAGGCTATGGTAAAATAAATAAATAAATTAAAGAAAAAAAAGTGCGACTGCTGAGAGTGCAGGCAGCTAGGGACACAGGCCCTCGCGGCCAAAAAACAGACCGGCCCACCGGGAATTCTCCCGGTTCTCCCGATTAGCCAATCCAGGCCTGATAGCAATACAGCAGGTCTCTTGCACTGTCTATTCCAACCATTAGCCCTGCCGGTAATCTGGAGGATTTTAAACATGTGCGAACACAGCAGCATGGCGATGTGTCTGAATGATAACAAACTCAACTGATAGAAGACAAAGTCCGCCATTTTCAAATACTCGTACAGCTCTCCCGACAAAAATACTTGCTGCAAACCAACAACTTTGTTGTATCGGCCCTGACAAAATCACGGAAAAAACATGCAACAAACCCTGTGGATCATGAAAATAAACACATACGACCTGTGGTGTGTGCAGACGTGGTCTCACCCAGCCATTGGGTCTCACAGCTTGGCAGGTCTGCCTTGCCGTTGTAAAGCACATGCTCTCATGAATAATTAAGAAGCAGGGTCTTCTCATAGGATAAAAAATCTCCACTTTGAATAATAATGAGAAACCGACATGTCATCACTTCACTAGCAGATTCGCGTTACGTCACCGATTTTGAGATGAAATTAGCTGACAAAAGCTCAAAATTATCCAGTTTTCCCCACAATTAAAGCTGACAGGTGCTAACGTTGTTTTAAATGATGCTCAACACACACAAATCTGTTAAACTCTGAAAAAAGTACTCCAGGGTGTCTTGAACCTTTAAAACTGCAATCTAAATTATGTCAATTATTCACATCTAAGCAGGCTTTCATATGGGATTGAGTAGACTTCTACATGTATAATACCATGTATTTTAAAATAACAAAGTCGCCAACCCAGTGTTGATCTAAACTCCTCCTCATTTATTAGTCATAACAGTGAGGAGAGGAGCCCAAAAAAAGTCAGGAAGCTGAAACATCTCATCTATCTATGGCACACACATATACACTCAAAATTAAGTCTGTTAAACACACAATTACTACTTTCTGTAGAGTGAATGAACTATGTAGCGGATAAATAATTCAGACAGTGTAAATAAGCTTTCCGTTAGGTTGAATAAAGCCTGGCTTTGTGTTAATGTCACTGCAACCAACGTTGCGCATACAAGTTTCTGCTCTGGTCCAAAGCTATGATTCAGCAGATAATGTTTCTGACACATTTGAATTCAACACTGAATTATATATTTTAACATGGCAAACTGTTAAACACATACTTTTAGGCTGTCCAGAGCAGTGAATTGAAGTTAAATGAACAAAACTCTGGCTCTTCCTGTTTCAGTTAAATTTAAGCCAAAACACTGAATAAAACTGTGCATTTCAAGACACTTCAGGTGATCTTTAATGAACAGTATATGTGCAGAATGGGATTAATGACAAACATATGAACTGACAACTGAATCTAAGCTGCAGTGCGTGTGTATGTGTATAAGCGCAGCCGTTTTATATACCAGCATCTAAATGTAAATCTACAAGATTGTCTTTTTATTTGACCACAAATATTAGTATAGTATTACAAACTCACATTACAAACTAAAACTAATATGACAAAAGCGGATGGTCACCGCACTGTGTGGAATATCCATCTCTGAACTCATATGCTGTTTCGTTTCTGTCTGCTCACCAGAGCTCTTTGGCCCTCAGCCAGACTTCATCTCCCATCTGCCCAAACCCAGACACTCTCTGAGGCCTGCAGTTCGCTCTGCTTCCTGTCCTGGGACTTCAGGAATGAGAGCTGGGACACGGGAGAGTCAGACACTGAGCTTTCAGCAGATTCCCTGGCTTAAGATGGTTTTCGTGAGTCACACACACACATACACACACACAGACACACACACACACACACACACACACACACACACACACACACACACAAACAGACACACACACACACACACACACACACACACACACCACACACACACACACACACACACAAACACACACAGGCTAATGGAAACACATATGTGCACTTTAAGGCCAGAAACTCAAGATTGCAGACTTTAGCAATAGTACTTTAAGTAGTACATTATGAGCGTGCACTATGATTGTGCATGCTTAAAGTGTATTTGTTTGCATCACTGTGATAGTAACAAATCTCAGTAATCTGATAAAGATTATACCAGATGTATTACTCTATTTAAGGGAAGTCAGATGACTACGCGACCATCTTAGTCCCTAAGCATCTTTTTTTATTTTATGTAGGCAATAGGCGAGTAGAACTGCTATACTTAATAGAGAGTGATAAAAGATGCCTAAATCAGTGTTGTTAAAATATGGGAAATAAAAAAATTATATATATATATATATATATATTCACCCTTGTGTATTACTCCGCCCACATACAGCAACAAGCAGAGGCCAGTCAGTTTGACAAATATCAAATATTGCTGCTGTTGGACAATATAATGTACTTTTGAGGCTTTTTTAGTCAAGATTGAAGTAGTTTTGATTGCTACTATGCAGTTTATTTATAAGGATAATCACTATTTTAAATGTTTATAATTTCTGAGACAGCGCATCGGCGGCCATTAGCCTGTCATTGAGCAGACCAAAGACGATTGATGTTGTCCATCCATAGGATGGCGACAGAGACCGCTTAATAAGCCCTTAGAGGAGGAAAACCCCAGCGTAATTTTGAACTAAAGCTGATCAAATTATTATTAAACTGGTAAGTGACTTTCTAAGTTGATCTCTCTCTTTTGTATGTTGTAATGCTGTGTTTATACCATAGTAATTGTAGTGTGTTGAGTGTGAGATGGGACTCACATTTTAGGAATGTGTGTATTTTGTGTTGGTCACTGTTTGTATAACCAAAGAGTGACTTTCTTTGAGTTACTGGTTGGCTATCTGTTTCTAATGCGTCTTCTGTTTTAGCTCCAGCAGACTTGTTCAGTAAACAGAAAGAGCGTTTTTCCTTATCGCAAACATAACAGTAATTCGGTAAGTGATTGCATTGCTTTGGCTTTTTCTAGGTTAATTATTGTAATCCTCCGACAACAAAGAAATACTGGGAAATGTCTCTGTAGACTGATGGTATTTCATGCCGTTCAGCCTTATAATCTTAAAATGTCAGCAAAATCACCTGTTTTGTCATCATTTTAGACATAACTCAAGATAATCATTATATATATACATATATAATATATATACATATATAATATATATACATATATAAGTATATGTATATATCAACTATAATGGTAACTATAAAATAATATAATATATTTAATATTAATAAATGAAAAAAATAAATAAATCTTAACCAGCCATTAATTAAACATAGAAGAAATTAAAAAGAAACGTACAAATACTACTTCCCACTACATTACAGACATTTAAGGAACATTAAAGGGTCACGTTCATACATTAAATGTTTTTTTTTAATTACCAATCTGTAAACAGTTTGGCCTTTTATAGACAACCTAGACTGATTCTTTAAATATTTTGAATATTCATTACTATTAATAGTATTTTTACTTTAGACAGTGGACAAAACTTGTGCATATACATTGTCTAGATCAGAAATTGCTCCCTATACCATTAAATAGTGCACTATTTGAGGGAGCAGTCATTTCTAGTGGTGTCCAAAGTGGAAATTATCAAGTGCACTCAATGCACAGCAATAACGAGTCTACAACCCTTGTACACTCATCAGCTAGAAAATCCCCTTGAGGAATATTTTTTTTTACATCTGACAATCTCTGCTGCAAAAAAAAAACACTCACGAGAAGTTGCTTAATCCAAATGTACTGATCTAAACAGCAAAACTAGTTTAGTTTACTTGATAAATGCAATTTTTTTTGTATACTTATCTTGAATTTGTGGGTTATTTTGCTTACTTCTGCTTATTTCGCTGTCAACTTTAACTCAAGCTCTGTTAACTTCCACTCCAAGTCCATGTTTATGTCATCAAAAATGCTAGTAATAAACTGCAACAATTTAAGTCTGACAATAGGTTAATAGTAATTTACCGGCAACAGCCTAAAGCATCTATATACAGAAACAAAATCCTACCACTACAATGCCAATGATATCCATAACACACAGTTTGTCTTGGGATTTTTTTTTATTATTATTATTTTAACCCAACACACCATTTGCAGGTTTTCCGCTGTTCTCCGCTCTGATTAGGAAGACCAGTAAGGAATTCCCCTACACTATATGCATTGAGCATGACCTCTCACTCTGTTTTTCCATCCCTACTTTTCAAGCGGGAAGGAAAAGGTTAACCCTTTCGCTCATGCTCGGCCCAGCTGTGTTTATTGCTAAAGTCAGCTGAGCTCAAAGGTGTGATGAGCAGTATTGAATGTCTATGGTGGTTTATAAATACCTCTGGAGCGCACGCAGCGACCACAACGGTGCTGCGCGACACAAGCCAGATATAAAAGGCAGGTGTACACCATATTTTGCATGACTGCCACCTTCTGCACATTGCTTCACACTTCTGTTCCAAATCCACCAAGGCTGCATTTGCCACCTGTGACTTATCTCCCCTTGTAGAAAAAGAAGTGTACTTTACTATACTGTAATTAAGTGTACTTATAATGTATAAAATATTGCTTAAAAGAAGAGATAGTTCACCTCAGAATTTTGCTCATCTTTTAGTTGTTCCAAATCTGTTTCTCTTTTCTGTTAAACACAAAAGAAGATATTCTGAAGAATGTTGAAAACTGGAAACTGAAGAGAAACACAAACCGGATCTGAACCACTTGAGGACGAGTAAATAGTGACCGAATATTTTTGAGTGATCTACCTCTTTATGTGTGAATTAATTACTTATTGTTTTTGAACACCTAAATGCGTATTACTTTTTTATTCATTCATTCATTTTCCTTCAGTTTAGTCTCTGATTTATCAGGGGTCACCACAGCGGAATAAACCGCCAATTACTCTGGAAGATGTATATATATATATATATATATATATATATATATATATATATATATATATATATATATATATATATAGTTGAAGTCAGAATTATTAGCCCCCCCAAATTATTAGCGCCTCTGTTTTTTTTTTTTGTTCCCTATTTTCTGTTTAAAGGAGAGAAGATTTTTTCAACACATTTCTAAACATAATAGTTTTAAAAACTAATTTCTAATAACTGATTTATTTTATCTTTGCCATTATGAAAGTAAATAATATTTGACTTGATATTTTTCAAGACACTTCTATACAGCTTAAAGTGACATTTAAAGGCTTAACTAGATTAATTAGGTTAAGTAGGCAGGTTAGGGTAATTAGGCAAGTTATTGCATAACGATGATTTGTTCTGTAGACTATCGAAAAAAAATTGCTTAAAGGGGCTAATAATTTTGACCTTGAAATGGTACATACAAAATGTGAAACTGCTTTTATTCTAGCCAAAATAAAACAAAGAAGAATTTCTCCAGAAGAAAAAAATATTAAAAACATAATTCGGGAAATATTTAAAAAAGAAAAAAAATTCAAAAGGGGGCTAATAGTTCTGACTTCAACTGTATATATATATATATATATATATATATATATATATATATATATACATATACAGATACAGTTGAAGTATCTTCATTAATATTTTTGAGCGAGATGCTAATGGTCTAATCCGATTCAATGATTTATGGTAAGCTAAGCTAAGCTAAAAGAGCCACTGCCAGACCCATGCAGAGATCAGGTGAATGGATTCAAAAAAGGTAAAAAAAATAAACTGTTTAACTTGGAAAATAACTTAGATTTTTTTGAAAAGTGAAGTGTTTCTTTAACAAAAGTGTTTTATTTTAGTTCTCAGGAAATATACTGACACTTTTCCACTAAAAGTGCTGCTGTAACCACCGCAAAAGCTGGGCATACCAAATATTGCAGTTAAAAGTGGATAAAAAACGATGGGATCATGCGACGCTTTGAAAACTACAAGACGTGTCTGAAAGAGCTCCTCGCCATATAGCTGAATCTTTTACTAAACAGTCATCCTAATTGCTTTAAAAGTGCACAGAATTGAGGAGAAAGTGATCAAAATGTCTCTCGATGCCTTTTGGTTGCATTCAGATTCGACTAGTAAACAAACTAGAAGAAATAAACGCCAAAACAAGAGCACTGTATCCGAGCAAGATGGCGATAATCCAGCTGTTTCTAACGTGAACTGTATAGTCGAAAAGGTGTCGATTGCAAGTTGGACAGTATGATCAAGAGAGTCATCGAGGCCGAGCAGAAAATATCGAACATCTAGGATAATCAAGTTAATAGCTCAACGCATCTTGGATCTATCAAGACATCCCTGCAAAAAGCACTCGAACGTATAGAAGATCTTGAAAATAGAAGTCGGTGTCAGAATATCAGAACCGTCTTAAAGAGGGCACTGAAGGGGGTGACCCGAAGGCTTTTTTTGAGACTTGGATCCCAACTACGTTGAATATGAACACAAAAGATCAAGTTCACAGATCAAAAAAAAAAAAAGACAGATCAAATTGGACAGAGCGCATCATACTGGACAACTTTACAACGAAGGTGAACATCTGAGAGTGCATAGTCGACTGCACAACTATAAAGACCAAAGACCGATCCTAGAAGCATCGAGACGTCTGGGCGACCTCTGTATCGAGAGGAAAAAGGTGTCGTTTTTCCAAGATTTTTCAGCTGGTGTGCAGAAGAAGAGAGCGGAGATGGCAGAGGCCCGGCGAAGATTACGAGAAGCAGGATTTAAATATGACTTCATTTAGCCTGCCACCAAAAAAGTGATCAACATAGCTGGTAAGAGCACATAAACATGTCCAAGACCGCGGAGGTGAACGCCTTTTTGGAAGTCATGTTTTATTGCCAACATGTTTTTTTGGTCAATCTTTTCAGATCTGTCAGGTGTTCTGATAACTGGCCACCACTATAAGATCACTTCTTTTTCACAAGGCTCCCAATAACAGCGCTGTCCTCATGCTCCCCAAAAACCAGTGTCATCCTACCCTGGCAATGGCCAAACGCCACATGCATGCGTCTACATTTCCTCACACTCTGGGCAGCAGCTGTTTATGTTTCACTTTTAGCTCATCGCTGTCATCAGTCCTTTCTGAAGGGCAACGCTATAAACTTGGAACAGTCAGGGAGCAGAAGATTGTTTTGCACGCAGTTGTGGTCGATAAATGGCTGATGCATCGCTGATCAGTCTCTCCTGGCTGTTATCGCACTCAGTGTTTGCGGGCTCGCATTAATATCGTCCCACCCGTACGGCAAGTGATGATTTCTCCGAAGACCATCCGTTTCTAGAGTTTCACACAAAGCGGGACAGCAGTTTCGCTTTGCTATATTTATCTCCCTCTAAGTTTTCAATTGAACAGTCACCAGAAGTGGCACGGCTAGCAGCTGGAGAAAAGAGAAGTGCAGGCGGCTCTCCGTAAGACCATCAACTAGTCAATTCACTAAGGTCACCTACACAGTAGAGTTTACACCGTGACAGAGAATGATGAAAAGACATTCATTTCAACAGGGAAGATTCATTACAAACAAAAAGAGGACAAATGGGAATGATAATATAATATAATAAAATATAATATAATATAATATAATATAATATAATATAATTTAATTTAATTTAATTTAATATAATATAATATAATATAATATAATATAATATAAAGTAATGTAATGTAATGTAATGTAATGTAATGTAATGTAATGTAATATAATATAATATAATTTAATACAATATAATATAATATAATATAATGTAATATAATTTAATATAATATAATTCAAATATAATATAATATAATATAATATAATATAATATAATTTAATTTAATATAATATAATATAATATAATATAATATAATATAATATAATATAATATAATAAAATATAATTTAATATAATACAATATAATATAATTTAATTTAATATAATATAATATAATATAATGTAATGTAATGTAATGTAATGTAATGTAATGTAATATAATGTAATATAATATAATTTAATATAATATAATTTAATATAATATAATTCAAATGTAATATAATATAATATAATATAATATAATATAATATAATATAATATAATATAATATAATATAATTTAATATAATACAATATAATATAATATAATATGATATAATATAATATAATTTATTTTAATTTAATTCAATTTAATTTAATTTAATATAATATATTATAATATAATATAACATAATATAACATAATATAATATAATATAATATAATATAATATAATATAATACAAATGTAATATAATATAATATAATATAATTTAATTTAATTTAATTTAATATAATATAATTTAATTTAATATAATATAATATAATATAATATAATATAATATAATTTAATTTAATTTAATATAATATAATATAATATAATATAATATAATATAATATAATATAATATAATATAATATAATATAATATAATATACAGCGGGGAAAATACATATTAAACATGTCATGTTTTTTCCTGGGAATAATATTTCTAAAGGAGCTGTTGACATGGAATTGAACCAGATTTTTGGTAAAAACTCAAAAAATACAAACAAAAAAATAAAACAAAACAAAACAAAATAGAAAAATGATTTATGTGTAATAACAATGAAATAGCTCAAGGAGAAAGTACTGAACTACTGAAATGTATTTAATACTTTATATAACAGTATTTATATTTTTGGTGAAGTCAGCTTAAAGAGGCCTCTCATATGGAGAATGAAGTCACATGAATTACTCAGTTGTGAGTTTTTCACAGAGTGTAAAAATCTTGATGGTTCTGTGGGTCTCGTCCAGAAAATCTGGTCTTTAATTTGTATTTTCTCTTGGATTCAAGTCAGGTGATTGGCTGGGCCATTCTACAGCTTGATTTTATTTATCTGAAACCATTTGAGAGTTTCCTTGGCTGTGTTTTGGATCATTGTCTTGCTGAAATGTCCACTCTGGTTTCATCTTCATCATCCTGCTAATGTAGATGTTGGACTGAAGCAGCTAATATTAATACACAATGACGAAGGGCAGAGGCTTGCTGAAGAACTACTGAAAGATTTCAGCTGCTGTCTGAGCTTCCACTGCCTTTTTACACCTCCCTTTCTTCATGTGTTCAACACTTTTTCCCTGTGTCATTTCACTTCATTTGTAAACAAATTAGTTTTGTTTCTTTTATTGCATATATGGATTTCTTTGGTTGTTACCAACATCAGTGGACAAAATAGCTTAAAGAGGCTAATAATTTTGACCTTAAATTTTATTTTTATTTTTTAATTAAAAACTGCTTTTACTCTAGCTGAAATAAAACAAATAAGACTTTCTACAGAAGAATAAATATTATTAGACATAAAATTTCCTTTCTCATCACTTCGGAAATATATATTTTTTTTAAATAATTGAAAGGGGGGCTAATGATTCTGATTTAAACTGTATATATATATATATATATTATTTCAAATATATATATATATATATATATATATATTTATATATATATATACACATATATATATACACATATATATATATACACACACACACACACGTATATATATTTATATATAATACATATATATATATATATATATATATATATATATATATATATATATATATATATATATATATATATATATTTATATATTTATATATATATATATATATATATATATATATATATATATATATATATATATATATATATATATATATATATATATTTATATATATATATATATATATATTTATATATATATTTATATATATATATATATATATATATATATATATATATATATATATATATATATATATATATATATATATATATATATATGACATAGTTTTGCATTACCTTTACATAAACTTGATGATGTCTATGATGTCTTTATGATGTCTTTTAAATGATATTTCAATGTACTATATATTCACACTGTTAACCCTCGCTATAGATAATTTGATAAATACCTGTGTAAAATACCATGTGTTAAAATACCCAGTGTTTGCTGTAATAAAACATATAGAAGGAAACAGTATTCCACTGTACAAAATCACATATACACACACATATATTATGTCTAAACAAAATATTTTGAATGCTATTAAATAATGATTAATTTTGCCCAGCACTATTTAATAATTTATTGTATAAATTGTTTTAAATAGTAATTTTCTGGAATGATCTCTGAAAAATCTTGAAGAAATCAGACTTTTTTTTGGAGTATACTCACATGTAAGACCAAACTAAAATTATTTGTAACTCATCATTTTCCTTAAAATTATACTAACAATATTGCAAAATGATATCTAGTATAACACTCATGGGTTTAATGTTGTTGCACAAATTTCCAGCTCTTGCTGATGAGGGTGTATAAGGATGGGGAAACACTGCAGTAATCTGCTAATTTATTGAGGAGTAACTGCTTTGGGAATAAAAGATTGTTTAATGTTCTGAGCTATTTCTAAACAGCAGAGCCAGAACACACACTCATTCTGCAACCTTTTTATATGTTTACACTCCACTTGAAAGGAAACAACTTTCTGTCTTACGGGACCCCTAAAAACAAACCCGAGCGGGAGGGAGCGAAATGCGGTTCAGCGTAGTCGGAAACATCCATTAGAAAGCCAAAACTATGTTGTTGAGGCCTTTTGTTGGCGACTACAAGCAGCCTCTTAAATCTGAAATGACATGAGGTTTTCCCAAAACTGTCGGCACATACTGTACGAACGCAATAAAGCAGCTGGTGTGTGTGTGAAATCTCTCATGTCAAAGCTCCCCGCAGCCTCAAATCCTGCCGTTTATACTGATGCATCAAATATCAGCCACCAGCAGCGCTAAACAGCACTGAGCTCCAAGGAATTCAGATATAATGATGAACAGTCGCACTGCTGGACTGATCAAAACAAGCACGTTTATACAAATAGACAAATAATAGACCATTTAGACCCATTTAAAATATATATGTTTTTTCTTAGAAATCATTTGGGGGATTTACAACCCTTCATTTTGATTAATCGCACAAATATTTTGATCCAATAGTGCAACATTTTCTTTAAGAAAATTATGTTTTTATTATTATTTAGCTTGTGATGATATAATGGTGAACTTTCGCAAATACTGAGCTGATCAAAACCCCTCACAAATATCTCATTTCAATTCATAAGTCCTATAGGATGCTACACAATATTATATTTGTGCATGTACATAAGATTAGTCAGTACTAAAGCTAAATCTGGAGCTAACTTAGCAAAATAAATAAAATAAAATAAAATAAAATAAAATAAAATAAAATAAATAAAATAAAATAAAATAAAATAAAATAAAATAAAATAAAATAAAACAAAACAAAACAATGAAATGAAATGAAATGAAATGAAATGAAATGAAATGAAATAAAATAAAATAAAATAAAATAAAATTAAATTAAATTAAAATAAAAAAAAAAAATAAATAAAAAATCTAAAAACTAGCAAAATACGATAATGGTCCAAAAATTTGTAGCCCAATAGGGAAAAATATTGAATAATTTTTTTTAAAAAGAGCTCCTTTTTTTCAAAAATATTTCACATTAATTTAACTGTATTATATTTCTATTTCTAAAGATTTTCTGTGACTCAAATGCACCAAAATATATTACCTATATTCACTAAAAAACTCATGAAAATATTCATTTTTTAAAATGGGGTGTAGTGATTTATGCCGAGCACTATATATAAATAGAAAATGCCGTTGCTCCATTAAGCCTTCAACTATATATTTTTGAGTGTGTATGCATGATTATATGAATGAGGAAGCAGAAAAAGATTTTATATTATAAATATTATATATTATATTTATATTACAAATATAAAACATTTTTTATTATAATTATATTAAATATAGTAATATATTATATAATAATATATAGTAATATATTATATTATATATAGTAAATATTAATACAGAAAGCAAGCTCATTGTAACTGGAGCAGTTGCTGACATTCAACCCATTCCTAAAGCTATTTCCTTGACTTTTAGAAAACAATTCACGGCAAATGACTCTATTCTGCATTTACCCTTTTGTACTTACAAACCTTTTGACAACCGTCAGTCTATTTAAAGATAAAGAAGCTTAAAATCCCTGCGACTCTGTGTAATGAAATAAAGTAGCTTTTTTTTAAATAAAATATATGGCAGTTTTCTGATTCCTATTTATTATAACACTAAAAAAATTATACATACGTATATACAGTCAAGCCTATAATAATCCATACTCCTGGCAAATACTTACTTCAAGTTACTTATGTTCAACCAGAAAGTTTTTTGTTGACTGCAAATGACACATGATTCTCGTAAACGATAATAAGACGATGTACAAAAGACATCATTGAGGAAATAAAATATTTCTCAAATTTTATTAACATTTGAACAACTTTGAACAGAATTTGCCAGGGGTAATAATAATTGTGGGTTTGATTATATATATGTACAGTTGGAGTCAGAATTATTAGCCCCCCTTTGAATTTAGTTTTTTCTTTTTTAAATATTTCCCAAATGATGTTTAACAGAGCAAGAAAATTTCACAGTGTGTCTGATAATGTTTTTTTCTCTATTTTATCATTTGTTTTATTTTGGCTAGAATAAATTCAGTTTTACATTTTTTAAAGAGCCCATATTATGGGTTTTTGAAAATGCCCTTCCATGTAGTGTGCAACAAACTGTAGCTCTAAGTGAAGTGAAATATCCAGCTAAGGCTTAAATCTGTAAGTGTACAGTGTTTAAAACTATTGATTCATCTATAAAGGAGTCGACTCATAGTTAGTTAACCTAATTAACCCAGTTAAGCCTTTAAATGTCACTTTAAGCTGTATAGAAGTGTCTTGAAAAATATCTAGTCAAATATTATTTACTGTCATCATGGCAAAGATGAAATAAATCAGTTATTAGAAATGAATTATTTAAACTATTATGTTTAGAAATGTGTTGAAAAAATCTTCTCTCTGTTAAACAGAATATACTGTATGTATATATATATATATATATAATCATAGTAACACTTTATAGTAACTACACACTATGTATCATCTAGCAAATAGTTAATTCATTATAAGCATTAACTCTACAATAATAGACGTTAGTAAGCAGTTTATAAATACAGCTACACATGTTTTATTCATAAATTATAAGCACATTTATTATGTGCTTAATGATTGTGTCTTCATACTTTATTACTTATTAATTGTTCATTACTAAATTCAGTATTGCAATATTTACAAACCATTTGGATTTAAGAGTAGTTGGTGGCTTTTAGAATCATTCAGAATAGAAGTTAGAAAACAATTATTAAACTATTCAAATGATCATTTATATATCTTATTATTCAAGCATATACTGTAATAATGGTTACAATGTATGTTAATAAATGCTTCATTAACTCAACTTCATGCAGTTTTGTGACCTAATCTAAAGTGAGGACGATTTATGCTTTATAAATCCCATATAAATGACATTTAAAGGGTCAGTATCAAATGAACAACACATCTTTGCAATCTTACATATTTAAAAAATAAAATGACTGTAAACTTTAAACATTGCTGAATAACAGGAGTGTCAAAATACAATTATAAATAAATTCAATTAAATAAAATTAATTCATTTTAATTTAACAATATATTATGATGCAACAGTTCAAGGTTATTTACTGAAGTTTAAACTGTACAGTTATTTTGTTTTACACAAGATAGCAAATATTTATTTTTCATTTGACACAGTTTGTGTATTTGTGTATCTTCAAATGAATAAAAATGCATAAAGTCGTTTATTTTCCTCTTTTTTTGCTGTTTAGAATATAACTGAGCCTTTAATTGTCATTTACAGCATGAATAGTCCTCGTATTAAATAGGGCACAAAACTGCATGAAGTTGACTTAATAAAGCATTTAATAACATACAAAATAACTAATAATATATGCCTGAATGTTAATTCAAATAGTTTAATAATCATTTACTTATGCATTCTGAATGATCTTAAAAAAAACACCAACTATTCTTAAATAACTAGCTTGTAAATAATAACTTAATTAAGTAATGAAAAGAATAGAGCATTTGTAGCTGTATTTATGAACTGCTTAACGTCTATTAGAGTTAATACTTCACAGATGATGAATTAACTATTTGCTAATGCTTAATAAATGATTCATAGTGTGTAATTATAGTGTTATCAAATTGGGTATAGTGCGTTGTAAATATAAACCATTAATAATATAAAACACATGTTTCTTGAAGTACTCAAAGCATTAAAGTGTTTAGAAGTCAAAAATATTCAATCTAATGTGGAATTAGACTGAGCTACACTTTTCTAGAGGAGAAAATTCTGCGAGCTGTAAATCAAACATTACGACTTCAGCCACCGGGAAGCCAGGTGCTTTATGACATCCCAGAGGCTGCTCTGTCCTAATGCATTTTATTAGAAAACTACTCCTAACGGGTATTTGCAAAGCAACAGGCCCATAAAACTACCTGAGATGCACCACTTTGCAAATAAAACTCAGATCCATTTATCAGGGATTGATATGCATTTATAATCCTTTTTAAAGTGAGTAAATTAGACCCTACTCGCAATCTATATAAGGACAGCGCATTATTAAAAGGAAAAATAACTGTTAAATGCTTCTGTCATGTACTGATTCTTCCATTGCCAGCATTTTGCACACACACAGCTACCAATCAATGCCTTTCAATAGCTGTGAGCTTAAAAGAGGATGATGGAAACGTGGGGGGTTTCTGCTCCAAACGCAACAAAAGATGCACAAATAGATCAGCGGGAGAGGAAACTCCGATATAGCGCAGTGTCAAAGGTCCAAATGAAATCAGGTGGTAGGAATCAATGGTGGTCTGTGTTTGAATGCTCCAGAGGACAGAGAGGAAGTGTGAATGGGAGAAAAAAAAACATGCCTTTATGAATGATGTCATTGAAACGGGACGGAGCGAGATGCCACTTTTAGAGGAGATGGCTTTTACAGTAATAGATGAGAATTCAATGCACTATTTCAGCTGTAATATTAAAACAAAAAAGGCAGGAGCGAGAGAAATGCGCAAGATGGAGAATATCTATCAACGTATGAAATGTGTAAAACATGTGAGAACTACAATTCATGTGCGCGCTCTAATAGAGGAAATATTATACATCATTCTCTCTCAACCTTAGTCAAGCGCTCTTCTGCCTCAAGCACGTTATTTTAATTTGACTAGTTATTATACTCATGCATATATTTATATATTTAGAGAGAGAGAGAGAAGATATGAATTGGTCTTGGGAAGGTTTTTTTTCCCCCCTTACTTTGATCTCAAACGGGATTCAAATAAAATATTTTTCAACCTTGGTGTGTTCTGAGAAACTCTTCTCTGAAAAAAATAATAAATTCAGGATTTGGTGGAAGTGTTCGCATTTCCCTGAGTGACGCCGAGTACATTTATTTGGATTATCAGCATTCCACTAGAGATAAGAACAAAGGCACTCGGAGGTTTACAGTCATGTTTGAGCTTTTTAAATTCAGAATTAATAATAAGCCGCTGCTAATTTGACTCTGCTTTTGATCCTGCCGAAGTAATTATTTCTGTAGTTATGAACAACTTTGTCTGTCATTTGCATGAGATAAAAATACTTTATTATTATTATTTTTTAAAAATAAACTCTTAAGAAAATAGGTTGTTCTACTTGTACAAAAGTTGCTTGTATTCGTGGGTGGTTGCCAGGTATGCAGTTCCTAGAGTGTTGTCAGGTGATTGCATTGCACTTGCTACACTGTAAAAAATGCTGGGTTCCACAAAATCGATTTGTGTTGGGACAACATGAAGGAATTAAGTTAACTTGTTAGTATTTAAAATGTAAGTGAATAGGACATAAAAATATAAAGTTGTGTTGTTTAAGCTTATTTGAAATAAGTAAAACAGCATCATTTTTTTCATCTTTTTTGAGTGTATACTGTAAAAAATGCAGGATTTTACACAATTGCTTCATGTCACAAAACAAATCAATTAAGCTAATTAATATTTTAATTATTAAAGTAATTAATTATTTTTACAAATTTGAGTGGATTGAACATAAAACAATTAAATTGTCCCCAAAAAACTCAATAATTGTGTTGATTCAGCTCATTTTCAATAAGCAGTTTAAACAAACAGCAAACAGTTTTTTTTCTGAGTGTAGGTGTTGCCAGTTGATTCATCAGTGATCAGATTTAAATATCTCACCCAAAATATGATACAATATAATATAATTTGACAACAACAATCTTAACGATATAAACAATATGATATTAAACATTCCAATTTGTCACAATCACCAGCAATCTAGGCCTTGCAAATCGCTGGAAAACACCCAGACTACAATCATGCCACTGAAATGAACTACAAGTCCCATCGTTCCTTGCATTCACACACCTGTCACGATCACCAGCGATCTGCAAGGCCTAGATCACTGGTGATTGCGACACTACTTTAAAAAGAAGGTCAAAATAAGCTTTCTTATGTACCAAAGCTTCTTCCATTGTGGGAAGTCGTCTGGTCATTAGTATGCAGTTGTTAGGTTAATGTCAGGTGATTGCTTTGCTGTTGCTACACTGTAAAAAAATGCTGGGTTCAACAAAATCAGTTTGAAGGAATTAAGTTAACTTGTTAATATTTAAAATGTAAGTGGCTTACACATAAACGCAATGTGTTGTTTAAGCTTATTTGAAATAAGTAGTTTGAACAAACAGCAAGCATCATTTTTTTGAGTGTAGGGTGTTGCCGGTTGATTCATCACTGATGAGATTTATATATCTCACCCAAAATATGATACTAAACAATATAATATAATATGATGACAACAACAATATTAACAAAATAAATAAAATTATATTAAACATCTGTCACAATGCTATCTGTCACGATCACCACGATCTACACTGTAAAAAATATACAAAGTTGACTCAACTTAAAATTTTAAGGCAACAAACTTCAGGACATTTTTGAGTTGACTCAACTTTCAACCCAATTACTTCACTTGACTTGATTTAAGTTGAGTAAACTTAAACAATTTCCTGAAGTTTGTTGCCTCAAAATGTTAAAGTTGAGTCAGAAGATTCAGACTAAAATACTGCCACTGAAATGAACTACAAATCCCATCATTCCCTGCACTCACACATCTGTCACAATCACCAGTGATCTGCAAGGTCTAAAAAAGGTCAAAATAAGCTTTGTCATGTGCCAAAGAATCTTCTATTCATGGAAGGTCGTCTGGTCATTAGTATTCACTTCCTAGGGTGTTGTCAGGTGATTGCTTTACAGATGCTACACTAAAAAATGCTGGGTTCAACAAAATCGATATGTGCTGGGACAACATGAAGTAATTAAGTGAACTTGTTAGTATTTAAAATGTAAGTGGCTGTTGTTTCAGCTCATTTGAAATAAGTAGTTTGAACAGACAGAAAGCATAATTTTTTGAGTGTAGGGTGTTGCCAGTTGATTCATCACAGATCAAATTTAAATAACGCACTCAAAATATGATACTAAACAATATAATATAATATGACAACAACAATATTAACATCATAAACAACATGATATTAAACATTGCTATTTGTCTCAAATCACCAGTGATCTAGGCCTTGCAAATCGCTGGAAAACACCCAGACTACAAATCTGCCACTGAAATGAACTACAAATCCAGTTGTTCCCTGCACTCACACATCTGACACGATCACCAACGATCTGCAAGGCCTAGATCACTGGTGATCATGACACTATTTAAAAAAAAATATCTAAATAAATTTGTCATGTGAGAAAAAGTGTCAGCTATTTGTGGGAGGTCATCAGGTCATTGGTATTCAGTTGTTAGGGTGTTGTCAGGTGATTACTATGCAGTTGCTAGGATACTCACTGGTCAGATTTAAAAGATCTCATCCAAAAATCACTATATGATATTAAATATTATCATAATAAATATTAAAATAATATATATCTTTAAGCAATTTTTATGCTTTTAATTTAGGAAGAAATGGTTCATTCATTCAATTTCCTTCGTCTTAGTCCCTTATGTAGACTTATGTATGTTATAACATTCAATAATACTAAAATACAGTTTTCTTGCAAAATTCACTCCAATTTTTTTTTCCATTAGACATTTTAATCAACTTTTGTTTTATTTGACCTGTTTTAAATGCTACAGGAATAGACATGAGTACAAAGAGAGCGAAGGACAGATTTTCATCAAGTCATTTGTCATTAGACTGCATCTATTTGAGTGCATGACAAGTGCTGACATGAACCCAAAGAACAACTTTGTTAACGTCAGATCATTGCTGCGTTGCGGGCGATTTCAAGTCCTCATAAATCAAATCAACGTCACTTCCAACATATCAAGCCAGGCCAACATGAAAACAGCACAGCCTGTGATGATGTTAGAGCCAGACTAAAGCTGATCGCTATGTAAATCAAGCAAATCTTCCTCATAACCAACTTTAGCTACCATGACACAGCTCAATACAATTACTTTCAGAATGATTTTTTTCCAAGTTGATGAATAATACAATATTGACAGCCAATCAGAATCATTCTGATTTAATGAGCTTTTAAAGTGGCAGACAACAAAAGGGGTATAAATACCAGAGTAATTTCACTTGATACTGTACTTAAGTATTGTTTTGGGGGATTTTGACTTTACTGTTACAATTCAAACTGACTAATTGTACTTTTACTTGAGTACATTTTTAAAGAAAAGTGCATTTTATGCCTTACAATTTTATTCAAACTACAAAAACTACATTTTTACATTATATTTTCTTCGATCATTTTCATTAAAAAATTGACATTTTAAAAATATATATTTTTTTCATCTTTAATTGAAGTTTAATTTTTTAAATGCATTTGATTTTTTCCACTTTAATCAAACCTGTCTGACAAAATGACTTTATGATTTGTTTTTTTGTTTTTGTTTTGTTTTTTGTACAGGGCACTTTTGCATTTTAATGCTTATGTACAAATTCAAAAATGTACTTTATTTCTTAACTTTATTCAAGGTTATCTTCGGACAGTCACTTGTACTTTTGATTAAGATTTTCACTCAGTATCTGTCCTTTTACATAAGTAGCATTAGGCCTGTCACAATATCTATTTTTTTGTACGATATATTGCAGCAAAATATATTGCGATAAACAATATTATTGTCATTTTAAGCCTATCATTATATAATGCCAGAATGACTATATAATATCATCACAATGCATGTACACTCTACCAAAGAACACATTATATTTTATTCTTAAGATTTTCCATTTTATTATATAACACTTTAACAGTTGAATAATAAGGTATTGGAATCAGAATGTGAAAACGCATATCCTAAACAAATAACAACAAATGTTAACAAAAAAGTGCAAGGTAAAAAAAGTAACAAGGCTGTAAAGAGGCTGCAATACCTGCTACCAGATCTACTTTCAGCTGTCAGACACCTACATAAAAAATATACTATAGTAATTTATAGTATATATTATAGTGTTTTTTAACCATACTGACACTGAATCCTCCAATAGAGATACAGATGTTGAACAATCAGCTAAAATGTTGCTTTTTATGGGTGATATATATTGCATTACAAAAAATGATTGAGGTCTTGTCCATGTGTTGTGCGATAAGTCGATATTGATTATTGTGACAGGCCTAAGTAGCATTAAGTATTTTTACACCCCATGTAAAACAAAACCATGTTAAAGCAATAGTTACCATTCAAAGCAATTGTTACCATTCAAATACAATCACTGGCGTACTCTGGCGTTAGTAACTGTACTAAGGACTGGGTTTCGGGCGGCCGTTGCGATCAGATACCAATGTTGGCAACCATAGGGTTTTACAGACTGTACCAAAAAGCTGAGGACCAGGGGAGAGGTGAAATTACAGGAGTTTTCCGGGAAAAATAACAAAATGGGAAGGTGACGGGAGACGGGTCTGACATATAGGAGACTCCCAGGACAAACAGGAGTGTTAGCAGGTATGCTATAGAAGTCAATATGTAAGTCAGGTATGCTACCGTTTTTTTAACATTCTTCAAAATATCTTCTTTTGTGTTCAACAGAAAAAGCAAACTGGTTTGGAACAACTTAAAGATCCCGTGAAATGCTTTGAAATATGCATTTTTTATTCGATGTTTGACGTAATCTTAACTGAAACATGAAGAGGGGGTGGGGCATACAGTAGCTCCTCCCCTTTTAATAAAAAACTGCCAATAATGTTTAGTTTTATCACAGCTCTGCCAATGGGAGTGGTTGAGCTTAAGCGCATCAAATAAAAAGCAAATTAGAAGGGGGCGGGGCATGTCAGATACTAGAGAGCATTTGATTGGTCAGAAGATTTGATGGGAAACTGAAGTATGAGGTGGCGAGAAAAAAAATCATTGATCCATTTAGACGGGAGTGACAAAAGATCAAGCTTAGGATGTTTATATCAGATTTATATTTTTAAGCACAAATTTGGAACACACTAGCTAATAGACATCCTTAAAACTATACATCTAAAATGTTTTATTTTAATTTTACAGGACCTTTAAGGGTAAATACTGAGTGCAATTTGACTTTTAAATGAACTGTCCCTTTAAGGCTTCAACATTGATGCTAGCACTATAGACTACATCTAATGGTTAAATGCCTGCACACTTATAAATCAAGCAAATCTTCCTCTACCTCCAGATCCCAAGAGAGGAGTTTGACCGTCGTGCCTAACAGTGAGAAGGCAGCATAGCGAGGTCGTTTGGACGCGCAACCGTCCAACAGCAATAACAGGCCTGCACTCCTCAGAGAGCCATCAGGATCAGCAAAGGCTTAGTGGTGGAAGCCTGTAACAACAGAGCTCTGTCTCTGTGCATCTAAGAAGACAAGAACAATGTAGCCTCATATTGCTTCACCTTAAACACATGAGACCCCAGCAGACTGCAGGCTGATAAATAATTCTGTTGCTGTTTTTTATTTCGCAAAGATGCAATTTCTCATCAGCTGTCAAGAGACAAACAACAGTTGTAAGATCTGAAAATCCAAGTTAGACTTGTGCAAAAATTGGCATTTCAATTATTAGTGTTTGGACAAAGGGTTGGCATTAAAAAAGTGGCAGAAGTCAAATTTCTAGATAGCGACAGTCTGTGGAAGTCTGAACAAAAGATATTCATATTCATTTGAATATATTTTTTTTATGTAAGTGGTAGCAAACAATTTATAAAGGCTGAATTTAAACAAAGTAAATTGATTAATGTTTAACTTAATTTGTTAGTTTAAATCAAATGTGCCCAAAAACCAAACTTGATTGAGGGCTGTGGGCCGAGGGTAAATATAGCAAACCTGTATTCATTAAAGATGCCATTAAAGATGCCGTTCTTTTTTTATTTATTTCATAATATTTCAAAATAAGCAGCAAAAATTACTTTAATCGTATTACCTAATGCATTATATCTTTTCAACATCTTATGATGAATTTATTGCAATAAAAATGAATAATTCACTTCAACACTATGGAGTTAAATGCCATATACTCTATTCAATGTCTTGCGAATTGTCCTCTATCTGTCAAGTGACAGTGTTTATTTAAAAAAACTAAAAATCCAATTCATTTACAACATTTAATTGAAACATTCAAATTGTTTAGCTTTTTTGTAGCTTAACATAAATCAAACAAAATGTTAATCGGTTAAATTTAAATAAATAAATACCTCTCATTCTCCCTCTATTCTCAGATGAGACGGTGGGCCAAATCAAAAGTTACCATGGGCCAGCTTTGGCCCGCGGGCCCTAGTTTGGGCATCTCTGGTTTAAATTCAATCCATAAAAATTGTTGCAACAACTTACCTTAAAACAAATCTAGTAAATCAAATGAATCTTTTTTTTCTGTATAGCATCACAATTTTTTTTTTTCTTTTTGCAAAGATACAATGTCTCGTCAGCTGTCAAAAGACAAACAACAGTTGTAAGATCTTAAAATCTTTTAAAAAAAGACTTCTGCACTGATTGGCATTTCAAATAATAGTGTTTGGACATAGGGTAGGCATTAAAAAAGTGACAGGAGAAGTCCAATTTCTAGATAGTGACAGTATGTGGGAGTCTGTTACACTGAAAAAAAAAAGATTCATTTGATTACAATTTTTAAGGTAAATGGTTGCAAACAATTTATAAGGGCTGAATATAAACAAATTAAATTGATTAATGTTCAACTTAAATTGTTTGTTTAAATCAAATGTGGCCAAATATTTTCTTATGAAGACCCAAAAATCAAACTTGACTGAGGGCTGTGGGCCAAGGGTAAATACAGCAAACCTGTATTTCATTAAAGATGCCATGGGTTCTTTTTTTATTTATTTCATAATATTTCAAAATAAGCAGCAAAAATTACTTTAATGATTTTACCTAATGCATAATATCTGTTCAACATCTTATAGTGAATTTATTGCAATAAAAACAAATAATTCACGTTAACAGTATGGAGTTAAATGCCGTATACTCTATTCAAGTTGTTAATGTCTTGTGAATTGTCCAGTGGCTGTATTTACATTAAAAACTAAAAATCTAATTCATTTACATTTAATTGAAACATTCAATTTCCTTTAGCTTTTTTGTAGCTTAACAATAAAACAAACAAAAAGTTATTCTGTTAAATCTAAATAAATACCAGTCATTCTCCCTCTCTTCTCAGATGGGACAGTGGGCCAAATCAAAGGTTACCATGGGCCAGCTTTGGCCCACAGGCCCTAGCTTGGGCATCTCTGGTTAAAATTCAGCCCATATAAATTGTTTGCAATAACTTACCTTAAAAAAAAACATTAGTAAATTCAAAGAATCATTTGTTTCGGTTTAGCAGCACAATTGTTGTATTATGTCACAAAGATACGATGTTTTGTCAGCTGTCAGGAGACAAACAACAGTTGTAAGATCTGAAAATCCAAGTCAGATCAGAGCAAAAAATTAGCATTTTAATTATTAGTGTTTGTACATAGGGTTGGCATTAAAAAAAAATGCCAGGTGAAGTCAAATTTCTAGATAGCGACAGTCTGTGGAAGTCTGGTGGCATCCCGATGGGTTTACTATCTACCTCAGTTTGCTTCCCCATTTGGAGTGACTGGGTCATTTTATTAGTGATTGATTAGACTAAAAACCTCTCGGTCCTGCAGTATTGAAGGATGTTGGAGTCTGTCCACAATTAAATAACACCCCAAGCAATTAAAAAAAAGAGATGATCTTAAAAGTACACATGGGTAAAGTTTGTATAGAGATCTAATTATAAGTGTTAATAAACGTTATTTATTTGCAGATATTAGTCTTTTTTTCTGAGCCAAAAGCAATGACACTTTCACCATGATTCACAGAAGACACACATTCAAATGTCAGAGTTTAAGTGTTTATATATTAAAGTCCATTTTTCCATATTCATAAGAATCACTTCATGATATTAAAATATATATTTGACCCTGGATCACAAAAATTAAAAAATTAAATAAAAAACAGTAAGACATGTACATTTTTTGTGAATGGAAGTTTTGATATATGGTTTGTTAGGACAATTTTTGGTCAAGATACACCTATTTGAAAATCTGAAGTACTAATCAAACTAGAGCTGCACGATATTAGAAAATCTAAAGTTGCGATATTTTATTTCTGCAATAAATACTGCGATATGTGTTCTGCAAGAAGGTTTGAATAGCTCTATTTGACAGTTTTCTGGTGAGTCTTAACAGTATTCAGGTACAGAAATGCAAATACAATACAAAAAATGCTTTTCTTACTTTGCTTTGTCTCGTTTCTTGTTCAAATATCTAAACATTCTTGTAGATCAAGTAAAAATATTGTTTTGTTTTCGCCAAGTCAAAATTAGGAGTTTTTCCATAAAACATGCCAAACCATCAGCCATTGGTGGAATTAAAATATTATTTTCACTTTTGAAATGTATCTATTTGGACTATAACAAAACAAAAAAATTAAGTAAGAAATAAACATATTTGTTAGCATAAAATGTATACCTAATGACATACAATTAATCTTTGTTACACCTTCAAACATCATATTTTTTGTGCCCAAATGCTCAGTCAAAGGCCTTTACAACACATGCAAATAAAATAACTTTCACTCTATTATGGTTAAGTTTAGCAGTGACTCTACAAACGACATGTTCTGTAGTTCCTAATCAACTATAATTTAGACTCAACATTGCATATCTTGAGTTGTGACTATTGCGGATTTGCACATCGCAATATCGATACGAAAACGATATATTGTGCAGTTCTAAATCAAACATTACATTTTTGTAAACTTAAGGAACAAAATGTACAAAATATCTTCATGGAAGATGAGTTTTTTCTGAACATTCTAATGATTTTTGGCATAAAATCTAAACTGACCATCTTACAAATTCGACCAAAATACAACCGTGCACCAAAAGACTGGTCTTATGATCTAGGGTCACATGTTTAAAGATCACAGTGCATTTGAAGATCAATTAACTCTCATTTGAAATATTTAGACTTTACTATATTACGTATATTGCATTAGCGCTTTAGACACAGAGTTGGCATGAAAAACAACACATTAGAAGAAAGGAAGACAATTTTCTAAATAGCTTTATGCAAGTCTAGCAGCATCACAATTGGTTTACGATCTCCTTTTTGCTCAGTTTGCTTGCTCATTTGGAGTGACTGAGTCATTTTATTAGTGATTAGACCAAAAGAGCTCCGGGTCCTGCAGTATTGAACCTCGCATTGTAATTTGCTGGTAATGTGGAAAAGGGGAATATGCAAATAAAGTCGGAGTATTTTGTGTTTGCAGTTTTGCCCCTGGGCAGCTTGTCCCGCGACACAAATCATCAATTAAGATCCCAGCAGGATCTCGGCATTTAAATTAGCCCCATCCAACAACTTTTATCTTCCAGACAAAACATTATAAAGCCTCGTGATCGCCTGCACTGCAGAAATAAAACAGCTGATTAAATGAGATTTCACTCTGGGCGTGAAATGGACATGCAAGGTTGTTTCATGTATGTGTACAGCTGATTTGTATGATACTAATTGATTGATTGGTTCATTGATTGGATGATTGATTCATTTGCTTTATTGTCATTGCATTATACATATTGAAATTCATTCGCAGAGCTCGAAGCAGTGCACAAAATAAAATAAACTACAAAAATATAAAAACCACACCTCACACTCACTCACATGCATCTTAACTATACACATATCCAAAAAAAATCCCTCTTTGCCATCATATTTCTATATTTCACCCAATCATCACGAAATACGAAGGAATGAAGGAAGGTGAAGAAAGAATATGTAACTCTTTTAAAACTTTGTTGCCCATACTGGATTTTTTTTTATTTTTATGAATGCCTAATGCTGTTGTTTTGCTGTTTTGCTTAATTGTTATGAAAAGTCTTATGCATAATTAAGGCAGTCAGAAATAGAATTTGAGACAATTTTCTTACCACACATCTCAAAATAATTTTTTTATTATAACTTTAATAACGAAATGGTGCTCACATGCAGTTTTTTCAATATAAGGGAGATTGTTTAAAGACTAAACAATTGTTTAGATTTCCAGAAAGTGAAATAAAAGTGACTTTGAAGTCAACATCTTTCATATATTTACAAATGTTTGCCAACCATCCACACTTTTGTAAATGATATGATGACACTTTACAAATGATGTTCCTTAACAGTAGTCAAACAACTTTGTTGGTTTAGGAGAGGATTTCAAATTTACTAAATAATAATAATAATAATAATATACTAATAATAAAATACTACTACTACTACTACTTCTAATAACAATAATAATAATAATAATACCAACAAATAAAGTTTTAGAGCAGCAAAGGATGTTAATGTCATGCAATGGTGAAAGTCGTTCAACTTTTACAAAGGAACAAGTCTTTATCTGATGAGGAACTTGATCATTTAGAGCACAGTACAATGTTCTGTTTCTGTTTCAGAACGGAACAATCAGCTTCATGTTTTACAAATCAGATGACAAATACTGTAAGAATTTAATTCACAAGAGCATAATAAATACTATAGTAATTATAAACATATACAGTATAACTCTGGCATAGACTACTAAATGATGCTTTTTAAAATCATAATAACCAGCTGATTATAACTGCAGAACACACATAATTGAAGTAGCATGTCTCTAATAGAAGTCTCAATTACTTTACATAAGTTTATTATGGTCTGCCATTTACCAACACACAACCAGGGGGATTATAGGATGATTCTGGGATCTTTAGGGTCAAAGACAAAATCATTTTCAAGCATCAAAGCAAAGTATAATGCAGCTTCTATTTTCATTATTAGAAAGTGTCTCGTTAAAAAAAGTAAAACAAAATAAAATCTGAGCAAAAAATAAAGACAGCAAAGAATAAAGACACCCACTATAATGTCATTCAGCAAAGTAAAGGTTTACACAGGCTACCAAAAATTGTATCAGACATATTTAAAACGGTAATAACTTCATGACATATTAAATATAAGCGATATTTAAGAATCACTGTGCAGCCCCATAATGCTAATACCACTCATATTGAATCTTTACACTTTTGCACTACTTCAAATCACTAGGTTATAAAGTAAGCAAATGTGCAAGTATGGTTTATATGGACCTATCTAACATTGGATAAAGCTGGACTATTATTTCATCCATATTTTAACTTTTTTTCACCAAAGGTATAAGTATAAATATTAGATTACAAGTTACTGATAGTGTATTTCACCCTATTTTTATGCAAAAAAAATGCAATTACAGTACATGTTGAACAGTACGTGTACGCTCAGATATGGTTGCAGCTAGAAGTTAACGGAAATTATTTATATTATTTATAAAAATGTTCATTAATTGTATTTTATTAATGTCGGTTACAGTAGCGTAAAAACAGTAGTTGTACCAAGTATTATTTGTGTTATTTATTAAATTAAAATATTAAAATATTTATAATTAAATTGTATTTTATTTACATCTACCCCTATACCTCAACAATAAACTCAATCGTCACAGTAATGTAAAAACAGATCTGGGTCTGGAGTGTTCTCTATTAGTATAGCTGATTAACCACGAGAATTATTTATATTATTTATTACATTTCCCATTAATTTATTTTGTTAACGTCTACCCCTAACCCAACCCTAAAAACCCAACTGTCACAGTAACGTAAAAACAGTAGTTGTACCAAGTACTATTTATGTTATATATAAAATTACCCAATAAATTGTATTGTTAACGTCTACCCCACCCTAACCCGAACCGTCACAGTACTGTAAAATATTAATTATTGTTATACAGTATCATAAAAAATGATGCTATATTGATGTGCATATCTGCAGCTGTATCCTATCTAGACTTTACCGTGCTTCTGAACGCTTTTGTCAAAAATAGAATGTATAATAAAACTTATCACTATTAATTTGAATACAACTTTAATATTGATTCACATAGCAGGAAAACTTAAGAGCACAATTTAAACGGGAATATTTAAGTAAGTTAGCCGTGTTATTGAGTCAGCCTAGTCGTATGCGCAACTCAAATCTTGCCTGAATAGGCTACTTCAGAAAAAAAGTTGATGCAAAATAAAACAAATGTATGTTTTTTTTCTCTAAACTGTGTTCTGATAACCTTCAATCTCGCGTCAAACTTGCCAAAGAGCTGAACACGATACAAACATTTATCAACAGGGCCAAATTTTGATTAAAAACTAACAATATACAAAATACAAACGGCTTTTCCACTAAAACCCGGCGAAAGCTTCTTTTAGCTCGATACAAAGCATCAGCGACAACATTTAATATTCTGACAAAGAATTTAGATTAGAATTTATTTTGCGCTTTATAAATACGAAGAATTAGACATGTATCGCCTACGCAAGACATCCCATAATGCCCTTTTAAAAACCCAACAAAAATGTCCACACACACACAAAATTACCACCGCATTTCACAAGTCCGAAAGCATCATCCACAAAAACAAACATCCACAAAAGGCTCTTGTGCGCTCCCGCAAACTGCACGGCATCTTCTCCCGTCTTCCCTCTCTCTTCCTCCCTCCTTCTATCTCACTCGTTCTCTTCTTCCTCCTCCTCCTCCCTCCGCTCACTCACTCGCTCTCTCTCTCTCTCCTTCACTTTCTCTCCCTCTCTCTCCGTCTGTCTATCATTCTCTCCCCTCAGCCCTCGGCCAGTCTGTATGAATAATGTCCTGCCTTTTGTAATGAGAGCGAGCGGGGAAAAAAACACGCCGGAGTGTTCGCCCGCTCCGCGCTCTGACATTGAAAATGAATGACAGCTTACCTGAATGCCAATCTTCATCAGACTGACACCAGGCTGACAACACAGCCTATACTCCCCTACACAAGCCGTGACGTCTGCCATTTCAGACCCCTCCCACCGTCTCCCCCCCTCCTCTTTCTCTCTCTCTCCCGGTACCCCTTTCTGCCGAGCGAGCGAACACCTCCGCGGCTCCTCTTGCACCGATCACCCCGGGCCCCGCGCGCGCGTCTCCGGTTCATTAACGGCGGAGCCCGCTGGCCCCCTGTCGGCATTAAGTCAGACCTACATTCGGCTCGCAGGTCGCCTTGGCTGTTAGCCTAGTTGGAGAACAGAGCAAACCTATTTATTTGTGCCACGAGAAACAAAGAAATTAGGCACTTGGTCAAATCCCAAATGCACGTTTGAGCTTTGAGAAACGGCTATAAGCAGAGTAATGGATGCGAAAAGCTAATCTGGATCAACTGTAGGCTACGCCAGGGGTCCGATTCTGTTTTTATTTGTATGGGACCCCACGATAAGCATAAAGAAAGCTATTTTCCTGTACACAGACTCACAGTGCAAAATTAGGTTACTAAAGCAACATGATAAAAACATTAATAATAATAGCTAGCTGATTTAATGTACCCAAATGTAAACATATATAGTTTAATACCCAAAGCAATGTACGCAATACATCAAAGGATTCATCATAGCCAGATTCTTTTTCTTTTATTGTTGAATTTCTCAAGTTTGAGGTGTTTGTGACCTTTTTTAAAATCTGATAATTGTTTTTCTTTGCTTTCATTTTAAGATTGTAGTTAATGTTTTGTAGTTGTTGCTTTATGTCATTTGCATTATAGCTAGCTAGCTCATTTTCCCTATTTTGACTGCTATGCCAAAATTAATTGTGAAAATAACCCATTGAGAAAGGCTTTAAGACCAAGCGTAATCCTGTGTTGGCTGTCGGTACAAAATTTGGGACACAGAATTTGACAATTTTGGTGCCAAATTCGGCGTCCTGAAGGGGCTCTATGCACAGCTAGAGTTTGAAAGCTGACAGTAAACTTCCGGTGCAAGCTTAATGTGACTATTTTCAAATTCACAAGGTTGTTTTTACAGCATCGATGTTGTAATGTAATTACAATACATTCAGTTAAATAGACTTAAGCATTCAGTCTTGTTCAATTGTAAAGCGAGATGAAAGATCGTTGTAACCACTAGCGCCATCAGTAGCAACAGTCTAGTGCAGAAATTCCATTGAAAATACTGAGATAACACAATAATCTGTCATATTTTAAAGACATGGCGGGGGGAAATGGACTTTAATGCAGTGCTTCTGGTCTGATCTGAGACCCACTTCATATCGTATATCTAATAGGTAGTGAAGATGGCTGATTTTTAAAGAAATCAGACCTTAAAGGTGACAATTTTGTAATGGAAAGACAGTTCATTGGAAGCCCTTGGGCTGCCTCGCTGAATATTTAAAGTCTGTGTGCATATAGCCCATTCCGACCGAGGAAAGTTGAACATGCTGGCTAGTTTGTTATTTGTCTAATACATGATAATAGGCTACACTTTTTTATTTAAAAACTATAACAGATTCCTATTTTTATTGATATATGATATATATAATAAACTTGTATTTTTCAAATAAGTATTGTATTTTTTTGTATATATTATTTGTTTATTCTCTTTAGGAAACATTTTTGGTCAAAAAATGTGGTTATGATGACCATCCAACAAGCGTATCCAGCAAAATGTGCTTAAAATGCAGTATTAAAATCTCATAAATAAATGAAAAACAAGGTGAATAACTGCAAAAAGGTCCAGAGAAAAAAAAGAACCATCCCTCTTGCCAGGCTGGCTACGGGCATGATAGATCGAACAGTAGGCTAGTTTAAAAAAATCTTGAAATCCTGACTATGAAAAATATATATATTGAACAATAAATAGTGAGTAATAATTACCGCATAATGAAACATTGTGAAATATAGAAGGAACATAGAGGAAGCCAGGGGGATAAAGCAGTAAAGAAGAGAAAGAAAACAATTAGAAAGAAAAAAAATAACCGGCACAATATTCATAAAATAATAAAATACATTAAGTTCAACAACAAATACATATAAAGTAAAGCTTGAAATAAAATTAAAATAGTAAGAGTGCAAGTAATTCAAAATGAAGTACTGGTGTTACAGGGGAATGTAACAAGATGTTTTCCTAGCCCTGACCCATAATAAGTAATCATTAGAACTACAACTCCCAGCATGCTATTCGCAAGATACCAAAACCTGATTGGTCTGTTTAAGTCACAGGAAGATTGGAGGTAATGTAAACAGAAGCGGCTGTGTTTCCATGGAAATATTTTATGCTTTCTGCAGCGTGCGTTTTGTCGTTTATCAGCAAATTATTCAGAATTATGTAACGTTAGCTGGTTTTAAGCACTCGGTTGTTGTATGAGGTAAATACACTAACTAATTACCGTGTCCGTTAAACGTTAGCCATGGGATTAGTTTGCTAGCTTTAGCACGTAATGTCGATTAACTGCGGGCTTCCCGTCGTTTAGTTGTTAACGTAGTAGTTAAAATGAGTAAAAACCAGTGTAGTAATAGCAAATACCTTGCAGTTAGAAGCACGTAATTTAGCAGATTTAGCGTGTGCTTTTATCATATGACACTGTCTAAACTGTTAAAAACGTTAGAAATCTTCGTCTGGTTCAGGCACTGGCTGTGTGAGAGGTGAGGATGGCGGATGTGGTGCTGGGTGTTGGGACAGGTGTGTTTATCATCACTTTAATCTGGATACTGACTCTCGCGCTCACTATAATTCTGTCGCGCGCCACCGGCCCAACAAAGTAAGACACTTTTAGTTAACTCTGACAAACTCTTTTGTGTGGTGTGTTAAGTGATCACGATGTTATGTCTCACCAGGTTGGGTATTATCCCTGTAGTCCTTCTGGCACTCATAATCACACTGGTTTTAGTGTTTTTCCCGCGCGCATCTGAAGTTCCCGCCCCTCAGAGAGAAGTTCAGGTGAGTCCATCGTAGATTAATTAGAAATTCTTTATAGTAAGTATTGATTTAGACCTTCTGAAGTTAAACGCTGATATTATGTTGTCTAAAATGAATATAAACATTTCACATTTCTGTTAAGTTATGCACACAAAACAACATTTTATATTAAATTTGAACGATATGTCATGAGTAGCTTGCAAAATGAAACAAAATGTACATTTTACTCCAACACATAAATATAAATCATACAATCAGAGAAACTAAGGATTCTCAAGAAGTCTCCTATTTTTTTCCCATTGCTTTATAAACACTTGAAAAGTCCTATCAAGATATGGGTTTGAGTAAAATGTTAATAGTTGTTTTATTAGTGGATATACAATTACTATATTATTTTGTTACAATATTTAGAGCATTTTTTTTGCATTAACAATTCAAAATAACATTTCTTCCAAATATATACCACAAATAAATACATACATACAAAAGTCTTTTCGCCTATCCAAGTTTTAGATACAACAAATAATACCTTGATTTCTAGTTGACTATTTGGTACAAGAAGTGGTTTATATGAAAGGCAAAGGCCTCTAGATTATGCTTATACCAAAATTAAATATGATCATGCCTTGATTTTTAATTATTTACAAGACAGTAAGGTCTGACTTTGCTTAGACAAAAGTCTTGTCATTTAACAGGAATAATGTACAGTATAGAATATAAAGTCATGTGTACATTACTATTGTGTTTGACTCCCATGAGCTTGGAGGACTGCATCCATACATCTCTGCAATGACTCAAATAACTTTATTAATAAGTCATCTGGAATGACAAAGACAGCGTTCTTGCAGGACTCCCAGAGTTCATCAAGATTCTTTGGATTCATCTTCAATGCCTCCTCCTTTATCTTGCCCCAGACATGCTCAAAAATGTTTACTTCTGGTGACTGGGCTGGCCAGTCCTGGAGCACCTTGACCTTCTTTGCTTTCAGGAACTTTAATGTAGAGGCTGAAGTATGAGGAGCATATCCTGCTGAAGAATTTGCCCTTCCTGTGGTTTGTAATGTAATGAGCAGCACAAATGTCTTGATACCTCAGGCTGTTGATGTTGCCATCCCCTCTGCAGATCGCTCACACGCCCCCATACTGAATGTAACCCAAAACCAGGATTTTTCCTTCACCAAACTTGACTGATAACTGTGAGAGTCTTGGGTCCATGCAGGTTCCAATAGGTCTTCTGCAGTATTTCTGATGATTGGGATGCAGTTCAGCAAATGTTTCATCTGAAAAAAAATCTACCTTCTGACACTTTTACAAATGACCGACTAGAAGTCAAGTTATTATTTGTTGTTTCTAAACCTTGGATAGGCGACAAGACTTTTGTCAGGTAGTGTATATATATATATATAAATAAAAGGAAGAATTGTTATCTAAAATTGTTAATGCAAACAAAATGTTGTAAACAGATTGCTCTAAATTGAAACGTTTTGTTTTGAAATTAGAAAGAAATATTACCAGTCAACAGAATAACTAAAATACATAATAATAATAATAATAATAATAATAATGTTTAGCATTTTCTGAAAAAAATAAAAATTTCCCTAGAGCTACATACATATGTCTGAATTCTCCAAATTCTCTTCATGTGCTCATGGTTTCATAAATGGTTTATAACTTTATTGAATTCTGATCTTCATGCCTGAATGGAGTTTTAGGTGTACTGACTGTACACGGCATGTTATATTTGACAAAAGCATGCGCTGGTTTATCTCTCCTCAACAGCAGACAAACACAAACACAACAGCTTTTTCCCAAAGTCTGTCTTTGCCAAAAAAACGGCTCTCTGAGCTGCCAAGTCACCCTCTTGTCTGCACAAACAAACAAAAAAACCAAACCATTTACCTTTCAGTCTTCAATGCAGAAAAGAAACATGTTGACTGAATCAAATGTTCCCTTCAATCTAAAATGATTATATTACCTCTTGCTCACGGCTTGAAAAAGTTACTTTCACATTTGAGATCTTACAGGCTGAATTAACAGTGTAGTTGCAACAGATGTTCGATTTACAATTCAGATAGGAGGTGTGATGGGTAAAGCTTTCTGACGCCAAAAACACCTTTCAAAAAGTTTGTATTATACAAGTTTTTTTTTTTTTAATAATCCATATAATTTTAGTAGCATTAAGATGCCATTAATATAGACCATTTTGAGGGATGTAAACAAAAACAAAAGCCCCAATATATTTCCTGTTTTACATTTTAATTTCTATAGCCTCCGAGAATCCAAAAAGAGCCACATATTGATAAATAATGTTATGATATCTGTTTTAACATTAAGTTATGCCTCTTGTTACAGTTATGAAATACTTTGATAACAAGCAGGAAATGTTCATGGGTCAGTGACATGACCACATTGAAATGGTCTATAATATTTAGATTTAGTTTTTATAATTTTTTTAATTGGTTTGTTAGTAATTTTATGTATCCTATATGTTTATTATTACTATTTAATTTATTTCACTTTTCGGGTGTTTATAGATTTTACGTTTTTAAAGATTTTATTATTGTTTGTTTGTTTTCCCACCAAGTTACATTCCAATATTGGGTTAAAACAACCCAACATATTTTAGTGTAAGCTATTTTTTTTAAATCTATACAATTTAGCATTAAGATGCCATTATTCTACTATTTAGATTTCGTTTTTATTTGTTAGTTGTTTGTTAGTGATTTTGTGTCCTATGTTTATTATTGCTATTTATTTCATTTAATGTTTAAGATGTTTATAGATTTAAAGTTTTTATTTATTGTTTGTTTGTTTGTTTGTTTGTTTTCCCACCAAGTTACATTCCGTTATTGGGTTAAATTAAAACAACCCAGCATTTTTAGAGTATAAGCTATATAAAATAAAGAAATAAGTAAGTTTGCTTTTTTATCTATATAGTTTTAGTAGCATTGAGGTGCCATTAATATACAATTTACATTTTGTTTTTATTTTATTTTTTTATTTTATTTTTTGATTTAATTGTTAAGGTGTTTATAGATTTAAAAGAGTTTATTGTTTGTTTGTTTTCCCATCAAGTTACATTCCAATATTGGGTTAAAACAACCCAGTATTTTTAGAGTGTAAGCTAAATAAAATTGAGAAATATTATTATTAATATTTTTTAAATCCATATAATTAAAGTAGCATTGAGATGCCATCAATAAACTTTTTGTTTTTATTTTTAAATTTGTTAGTTGTTTGTAATTTTGTGTGTCCTATGTTTATTATTGCTATTTATTTAATACATTTATTTAATTTTTAAGGTGTTTATAGATTTAAAGTTTTTATTTATTGTTTGTTTGTTTCCCCACCAAGTTAGATTCCAATACTGGATTTAAAAAAAACTGCATTTTTAGAGTGTAAGCTAAATAAAATTGAGAAAATGAACGTTTTTTTTTCAATCCACATAATTTTAGTAGCATTGAGATGCCATTAATACACTCTTTATGTTTTAGTTGTTTGACCGATGTTTATTTTTGCTATTTATTAAATTTATTGTTTATTATTTTACTTCATTTTTAAGGTGTTTATAGATTTAACATTTGTAAAGATCTCATTTATTGTTTGTTTGTTTTCCCATTAAGTTACATTCCAATGTTTAATTAAAACAACCCAGCATTTTTAGAGTCTAAACAAACTACAATTAAGAATTATTTCCTTGGCAGCAAGTATTTTAGATATTTTAGTTAAATTTATTTAACATTTATTTGACATCAGGAAACCAAAAATAGTTTTAATAATAGTCATAATAACCCTGGTTTCAATCAATCTAGGAATGATATTAGGGTTTGATCTTTGGAACAACAGAAAGAAGATGCATTCAAAACATGATCTTCCTCAACTGATTTCTCCACGGTGGCTTTCATTTGAACCAAATTTCTCAAATAAGCATGCATGTGGTGCCACACATAGTGCTAACCTCTGATCTGTTCACCGAACCCATGTTACACTCGTCGCTGATTTGCTTGCAGCGGGTGTGACCGGATAACAGTTTCTTTTCTTTTTTTTTTTCTTGATAGGTGACACTGTGTTGTATGAGAAATGGGTAACCCCTCGCTGTTGTACAAAGGAATAATATCACAGTGCCAATTAGGCCGGCCCCAAACAGGAGCTCACTGCCGCACATTCGATGCCACATTAATAAAACATGGCCTCTGCTCTGTGCTTCGCTAGCCAGCTAATTGGCAAATTAGAAAGTGAGATGCGTTAAACGAGAGAAGACCGCATTCGCTGGAGACGGAGCCTCCTCCCACACACACACACACACACACGCACACACACACACACACACACACACAAAGACATGGCTCTGGCTGTAGTTCAGTGTAGGTTGTGGCCTCTCCCATGATTTAGGCCTCATACTCACCGTTTAGGTCCACAGGGATTCAGAATGTCGTTAGTATTCAACAGCCTGTTCAGCTTTAATTCTAACATGGAGGGAAAACACAGGGCACAGTAAGAGATAATAAGAAAGGCAGAGAGGTTTGGATTTCGGATAGTGTGCAAATATTTAGGTAAAGAATACATTTGAAGTCAGAATTATTAGCCCCCCTGAATTATTAGCTCCCCTGTTTATTTTTTCCCCAATTTCTGTTTAACGGAGAGAAGATTTTAGCACATTTCTAAACATATTAGTTTTAATAACTCATTTCTAATAACTGATTTATTTTATCTTCACCATGATGACCGTAAACAATATTTGATTAGATCTTTTTCAAGACACTTCTATACAGCTTAAAGTGACATTTAAAGGCTTAACTGGGTTAATTAGCTTAACTATGCAGGTTAGGGTAATTAGGCAAGTTATTGTATAAAGATGGTTTGTTCTGTAGACTTTCGAAAAAATATATAGGTTAAAGGGGCTAATAATTCTGACTTCAACTGACTTCAACTGTATGTGGTTATGGATATTAAGATTTTTTTATCTTGTATATAAAATATACAAATATAAAATATACAATATAATCCATCTATTTTACACGTACCCCCCTCCGTTATTATACTTATTAAAAAGATTTTCAAGCTTGAAAAAAAGTGGTTAGCACTGTCACCTCACAGCAAGGAGGTCACTGGTTTGGGTACCGGCTTTCATATTCCCCATTCCCCATGTTCGCGTGGGTTTCCTCCAGGTGCTCTGGTTTCCCCCACTGTCCAAAAACATGAACTCAAGGTGAATTGAAGAAACTAAATTGGCTGTAGTGTATGTGTGTGTGTGAATGCGAGAGTGTTTCCCAGTACTGGGTTGCAGCTGGAAGAGCATCTGCTGTGTAAAACATATGCAGGATAAGCATGCAGTTCATTCCACTATATAGCAACCTCTAAAATAGAGACTAAGCCAATGGAAATGAATGAATAAATAATTTTCATAATACATTTTATAATAGATTTATTTTAAATAATTTACAGAACTAACAAACACTGTTATCTTGTTCAGAGAAAAGCTGTGGTCACACTGCACTTTTCTCCCTATAGACTTCCATTCATACACGGGCGAATGCGTCAGACCGGAAATGCAAGCTCGTGTGACAAGTTTCGCAGTTTGCTCTGTTGCAAAGTTTAAGCTTGGTGAAGTCTGACCTGCAAAATCACATCACTTGACTGCTTAAGACCATTCGAGGATCAAAACATGACCTCTCTGAACAGAAATTTAAAATCTGGACCAATCGCTCGCTTTTTTATGTCTAATCATCTTGTTTAATATCGCCCCTTTTCACAGTGCTGTACCACAGAATTTCACATGCTCAGACTCGAGTTTAAGTGCAGCTTCACAGAGTATCTCATCTGGTATTTTTACATCAAGAATTATTAATTTGATCACATAATAAAAGTCTCAATTTCAACCTGAAATACTAATATTGATTAAAAATCTTTTAAATACATTTAAGTTTGAATTCTTATTTGATATATTTTAATAAATAAAATATGTTGTTTTTGCACAAATAGATCTTACATTAAATAATATAATAACATTAATTTGCCTATATATTTACTTTTTTTCAGAAAAGATATTTGAAACATTAGACACTTGCATGTAATATGCTTTTTTATTATAACTTTAAATTTATTTTGATTATAAATGATATATATATATATATTTTTGGCGATGCGGTGACGCAGTGGGTAGCGTTGTTGCCTCACAGCAAGAAGGTCGCTGGTTCGAGCCCCAGCTAAGTCAGTTTGCATTTCTGTGTGGAGTTTGCATGCTCTCCTTGTGTCTGCGTGCTCCGGTTTGCCCCACAGTCCAAAGACATGCGCTAAATAGGTGAATTGGGTGAGCTAAAATTGTCCATAGTGTATGGATGTCTGTATGGGTGTTTCCCAGTGTTGTGGCTGGAAGGGCATGCGCTGCGTAAAACATATGCTGAATAAGTTGGCGGTTCATTCCGCTGTGGCAACCCCTGATTAATAAACAGATTAAATCAAAAAGAAAATGAATGAATAATATATATTTTTAATCATGGTGTCACATTTTTAATTGTATATTAATTATTGTAAAGCATCTTTGGAAATATTCTTTCAATTAACATTTAAAGAGTTGTTATTATTTTATATATTCATGGAAATGGTGCTACTTTATTCTAGGTTTCCTTGTTAAAACAATGAAATATAAACCTTTTGTGAAGGTATGAATGTATTCACGGTCACCTTTGATTAATGTGTCATTTAATGTATTAATATAAACAAAAACTGTTATTGGTCCTACACTTTTAAACGATAGCATATATGTATGTATGTGTGTGTGTCTGTTCTTAGGGTAGTCTTGATTAAAACATGTCTTTGTAGCAGTTTAGTAGTGTCTTGTGTCATGTTAAAGGTCTAATTGGGTGTCTGATGTCGCAGTCAGAATATTTGACAAGAGTCTTGCTGACCTCTAGTGGACAAAAGCAGAACGCACCAAACTGATTGCATGTTCATTCAAAATATTAATGGAAACATCAAAGCCCTCATGCTTTTAATTACTTTCCAGTGACTGTATAATATGTTCAATAATTCACGCCATACGCCTGTGATGTTTTTCAGATCGTGGATATGTTCTTCATCGGCCGCTATGTGCTCCTGTCCTTGGTGAGCTTGGTGTTTTTGGCAGCCCTGTTCATGTTGCTGCCCTTACATTTCCTGGAGCCCATCTATGCCAAACCCCTGAGAACACACTAGACCACGAGGCTCTCTGTGCCAAACTCCTACAGATATCCCAGAGCGGGGCAGCCAACCTGGCAGCGTCCTCCATCAACGAGCCCTGCTTGAGATGAGAGGAGAGCAGAAGGTTCCAGAGCTTTTGTCTTCCTGGCCAAATCAAAGATGTCCACATCTTTCAGAGAGACCAGCACAGAGCATGTGCTTCACCAGTGTTTTCAGAAGGGCGTGGGTGGGGTGCCCTTGAAGGTTTTCATGTCCAGTTTCAAAGTTGAATATGTAATTGTTGAATAAATGTATATATATTGTAGAGCCAAGTAGATGCTTTGAGCCCAGAAGCAGTAGATCGAAGATTTTTTTTGGAAATAGGCTCATTTTACAAGTTCCCTAGAGTTAAACGGTCAAGTTTTACCACTTTTTGGATCCATTTAGCTGATCTCTGGGTCTGGAGGGAACACGTTTAGCTTAGCTTAGCATAAATTTAGAATAGGTTTAGATAATTTTCCTATTTAAAGCTCTTCTTTAGTTATATCATGTAGTTACAATGACATTATACAGCACCTGAAAATAGTCTTCAGCTAGGTAACAGTGCTGTTTAATATCATTGTGCCTGCTGCAGCCATGGTAGCAGAGTATCACTCCAGAATGGGAGTATAGTTCCTAGACATATCTACTATTTGTTTTCCATCTGTCTTGGTATACACAATGTAACAACTGAAGATCAAGATTATACATGCTAATCTTATTCAAAGATGTACAGTATGCTAATGGCCCGTTTCCACTGACTGGTACAGTACAGTACGGTACCGGTCGGTACGGCTCACCTTTATTAGGCTTGTGTTTCTACTGTCTAAAGGGTACCAAGGGTGTGGGGTATGACAGAAAGTTTCCATGAACTCTCACTCTAGGAAATCTCACTCAAAGTAAAGCTATACAGGTCATTCACATCACATTCACACGAGGAGCACTTCTCACAACACCGATGCTTCATACACATAAATACTTGTGTTCATTACTAACTTTTCTATAGACATGACTTGATTATAACTGCCGATCAATGACAAAAATAGCCTACTGTAACATCTGCAATTATATTAAATAAATAAATAAATAAATGCAATATATATGAACACATACAGACCCTTACAGTCTCCGATATGTTATCAATTACCGTAAACTACACACAGTTCAAAAACAACACGCAACATATAGCCTAGTCAGTACAAACCTCTCATCTGCATTTTAATCTTCACCAGCACACCTCTGTTAAAAAGTAATTCCCTTCATAATAGTCCAAAAGGCGATGATAAACCAGGCAGTTTGTTCATGTTTTAGGTTGCTGAAAGAATCATTTGCTCCTTTGTTTTTTCCGGCTTCGCCTTTGTTTTTTCGCGATTTACTCTCGTGTTTGTCCGGTTCAGAAAAGATGTCAGAAGCACTTCAATAATCACACGCACGTTATTATCATCAGCTCAAGAAGTTCATTATTTCAAATATAAACACAAGCGATCGCGAGTTCCCTGGAGAAAGTGAAACCACTCGCACTTTTAGACGGCCTCATAAAACAAAAACAGAACACAGCAGATTTTGCTCATCTTGGCTTGTGGCAGTTCATCAAGACAACGACAAGGTTTGTTTGAGCTCGGATCAACCATGGCTCGTTATTAAATGCATATAGTATTACGATGTAATGTCTCAGCTGTGTATTTAAAAATGGCGGTTCCTTTGTTTTCATTCTCCTGCTTGTGTATGCATGAATGACGTTTCTCTGTAAACCAATAGCATTCAGCTGCATGTCTAGCTACGCCTTTTGTTACCCTTTTGTTGTGCTAGGTACCCTTTGCAAAGGGTACTCAAAAAGTGGTATGGTACGGTTAGCTTTTAGGTACCTTTTGACAGTGGAAACGACCATAAAAGTGTACCGAACTGTACCGTACCATACCACTCAGTGGAAACGGGCCATAAGCTAAGCTAAAGTGCTGGTTTTAAAATGTGTAAAGTGAATGGGTTTTAAAATGGTAAAATTCAACTGTTTAACACTAGGTGACTTGTAAAACGAGCCTTTTCCAAAAAAAGAAAAGTGGCGTGTTGCTTTAAACTTAAAACTCATAAACTATTTAAAAAAGAAATAAATCAGAGTTCACAATTCAAGAATGGCCTCTTAAACAGTGTAGCTCATTGAGAAGAAGCCCTTTACTTTTTGGAGTGATTGGACTTGGATTGCTAAAACTAGGGAAAAAATACCATTATAATATTTGCAATTTTCAAAAGCGCATTATAGTAATGCGAGAGTACACCCCTATAATGCCAAAGTGCAAATCTTTCCAATCACAGACAGATTTCCTTTTGCTCTTAAACTAAACTAGATGCATGCTCTCGAATATAAAATTACTTTGTATCAATTTCTTCTGTAATTCAGATTTTAACTTTGTCTTATGTCTTGTGCTGGAATCAAATTTCTGTTTGCTTCAGGATTAAGTGTTTCCAAAAGCTGTTATATTCCACAAATGCCAATTAAAACGCTTCATGAAATCTTCAGAGTGAACTGCAGTATATCCTTAGATGATCAAAAATAGATCTTTAAATTAAATACAGCTTCATATTAATTTATAGTATTAATTAAACAGATCTTGGTAATGGCCAGGAATGGGGCGATTAGATGTTATGGAAATAAGAACGACCCAGTGTGTGCGACTGCATACTTGAAGCGTTTTCATAATTACTCCGAGCCTTCACACCATGAAAATCACATTCTACTTCTCTACTTCGTTAATTGGCAATCTGCAAACTCCAATTTCACTCAATCGCAGCTCAAACCAGACAAATTTCATTTTCTTGCTCCTATATTGACATGCTAATTTTGGCCTTATGGAAGCATTCTTGAAGACACTGTCTCACTCTCCGCACAATACGACAAAAGACGCAGGGAGCAAAGTTGGGCGGTCCGACAAAGCTTCAAGCTGCGCAAGTTGATTATTTTGTTCTTAACAAGTCGAATGCTCTGTGTGGGCCCTTTGTTGCCTCAGACGTTCACTTTCATTTTCATAAATCTCTCTGGGAGGCAGACTTCACGAGGGGAGATGGACGTCATTATTCCCTATTATTTTTACAGCCGTCTTGTACATCTACAAACTCCAAAGCCATTGCTGCAAGCTGAAATTTTATCCACTACAAAAAAAAGCCATAAAAAAGAACTTTCAACAGCCAGAATAAATACAGCAAAAGCCTCAACTTCTGAGGCATGGAAAACAACTGCAGACCAATTGACAGAAAGACTTATAGATGGCAGAAAGTAATCTGCTACAACCTGCTCTACCATACACCTGGCGCAATAAGGAGCAAGACGTGTTTGGCGTGATTTCTTGTTATTTTCAAAACAGCGCATCCTTAATTTTCATGTTTTGTGCAAATCCTTTTTTTAGTTCATTCATGGCAATTTGCATTTTTATTATAATGTTATTATTATTAGCAGTATTATTTATTTTATGCATATTTTTATTTTAATAAAAACAAGTGACGAAAAAAAAACAAGATTTGTCCACCTGTCCAGTTTTGGAGACGTATAAGAATAGGATGTGTGTTTGGATATAACCAGTGTTTAATTTGTAAGTTACAAGGTCACAGAACAGATCGGGGAAACAGATCTGGCATGTTACCAGATGAGGGAGAGGTGTCGTAGACGAAAGTGAAACTGGGGGCGGGGCGGGTTGTCGCGGACGAAAGTGAAGAGGGTTGGGGAGCCGTGGAAGAAAGTGAAGGGCGTGGCGGGGGCAAATCAGGGACGGGGTGGGGGGTGGATGGGGGGACGCGAGGAGGGAGATCGGTAAAATGAGGTGCCGAATCCGGCTTTTTCCGGCACAAAATAAGCCCTGGATATAACTCAGTTTTTTGACCATACTTTGTTATTATTGTTCATTTATTCATTTGCTGGAAATTAGAACTGAATTTAGAAATAGTTTTGAAACAAATCCTTGCGCTTAACAAACAAAATTAAATATGTAGGCTAATGGATGTCTTCAGTGGAGTGGAGTTTCCTTATCCACAAAAGTAAAGGAGTAAAAGTAAAGAGAAAGAGAAAGTAAAGAGGCCGAATGGAGGAGGCTCATTCTTTATCCTCGCGCTGCAGATGCTCTGTTTATAAGTTTTCTCGCTAGTGAAGCATTAATTTTTTCCACTTACAAAGTCCGTCATGTAAATAGCAAATGCGCCATGGCGCAACGCAACTGATTATCTTAAGGGGAATGGGAGATGAGACTTTGATTGGTTTAATGCTCAAAACAAGTTATGCTCAAAACACACCCATAATTCATGAAGAGAATAAGCACAACCCTGTTAGACCATGTGCCACGGCGCAAAGGTTATTTTTTCATCCTTAAAATAGCAAAAGTGGATTCAGACATGCCCTTAATGCTTCTGCGCCATGCGCTTTAAAATACAGCCCCTAATCTCCGGTAATCTGTATTGCAGACTGTACCTCTACCTGTTAATCATTGTGTTCTGTTTTTTATTTCTATACCATTTCTGTTAGTTGTTTGGTCTTGATTGCAATGTTATTTGTAAAATGGCATGGACCTTTGGCAGGGTGGGGGTCGGAAAGTGAATTTATCTTTTGTTCTACTGTAAATGACATTTGGAGGATTTTGTTTGGCCTCATGTGTAAATTCAATAAAAATGTATCCCCCCAAAACAGAAGCCATAAACAAACAATTAAATGTGTGGCACCAAATCAAACATGCCAATAATAGTCTGAGAGTAAATCCTATAGAACATTTGTCTGCTACAAAGCAAAGCAAGACAATTGAGATTGTAGTCATGTAGAAAATCCTGGAACTCATCCCATATACTGGTATATCCGGAGGTTTTTACACAGGGTAATTGTGGGTATGTGAGCAAGAACCGAGGCGAGGCCATGTCTCAGTTGCGCTAGCTCTCACCCCTCAGGTCTTCCTTGCGATCCTTATTTAAAAGTGGGGAGTCCGGCGGGACGTGCAGTGAAATTCCAACCAGTGCGATGAAAGAGAATCTAATGAATCAAATCCAATCCTATTAGTTCCGGCCCACATCGCAACACTGAGGCCTTTCTGCTTGCTGATCGCCGAAGATCTACCAGAGCTTGAGAAACGGGGTACCGGACGCATGGACTGCTACATGAAATGGTTTGTGTAATCAAACCCGAAGGATCACAGGCACATTGAATGGCGTCTGTGTGATCAAATAAAACACAACACACAGTAACCTCGAGGGTATAAATGGAAAAAAATCTAAAATTGAGTGTTTGTAGAAAGTTTAAAAAAGAAAGTATAGTCGGAAGTAGAGTTAACATTGCCTCGTTTATAATCATATAAACTAAAGAAAATAGAAATTAGGAAGTTGCCTAAAAATGGCATTGACTTATTTTGGTCACAATTTACAGTAAGGTTCATTAGTTAATATTAATTAATGCATTTACTAACATGAACAAACAATGAACAATACATTTACTACAGTATTTGTTCATGTTAGTTAACGTTAATGAAAATACAGTTGTTCATTGTTAGTTCATGTTAACTCACGGTGCATTAACTACTGTTAACAAGCATGGACTTGGATGTTAATAATGCATTAGTAAATGTTCAATTATGATTAATAAATGCTGTACAAGTGTTGGTCATGATTAGTTCATGTTAGTAAATGCATTAACTAGTGAACCTTATTGTAAAGTGTTACCTTTATTTTTGACTCCTTTCTGTTTCTTCCTAGTTGAAAGTGAGATTAACATTGCCTTGTTTATGATAAAGTAATAAAAATAGAAATATGGTCGCTCACATCCAGTGTTGGGTAAGTTACTTAAAAAAGTAATAGATTACAAATTACTGATTGCTACTGCAAAATGGTAATCTGATTACATTACTAATTACTTCATGTAAAAAGTAATCAGATTACTAATTACTTTACTTTGAAGTTACTTTTAAAACATGTAAAATATATCTATAATATACAAAATAATCTGCAGCTCTTTCAGTAATTTAATAATCATTGAAAAACACAATGGGAGCAGCTCAGGGCATGGGTTTTGACAGTATGATAACCTTGGATAAAAATATCACGGTGTGATGGTATTGTGATTACGGCTCTAAACTATGTTCTTTTTAAATGTCTGGGTAAAAAACAAAAAAATTTTCCACCTTTGAACACAATATATCTTATTTTGAGAAGCATTTAAAATACTTTGAAACAGTAAACATGTCAGGCCATGTCAGACTCCTGCTGTCTTCATTATCATCAGTTTCAAAAACAATTTGTTTACAATTACGATTTCTTTACAATTTAAAACCGCATCTTTGGATATCTTTACTGCTGAAGATACTGTTGTCCTAAAAACAAACAAACAAACAAAAAACTTAAATGAAAAAAATCTTACATATACCTTAGGAACGGTATAGCAGAAAAATTTGGTGGTTTTAAAATCTGACTTTTCCAAACCGCGGTATACCTTGTAAACGGTTATCGTCCCATGCCTAAGCTCGACATACTCAAAAGGCTTAAAGAGTTCTCCCAAAACTCAAAATTCTCTCATCATTCGCTTGTTCCAAACGCACTGCTGTGTTTGGGTGTTCTGTGTTTGTTTGAGGTAATTAGTCTACCGATTTTAAAATTTAAAAGCAATTTAAAAGCACATGCTTATTAACTGACGTTGCAGCGGGAAACATATCAAAACTATATTTGTAACGCAAGTAACACAATTACATTGACTTTAGTAACTGTAACCAAATTACACAAATTTAAAATGTCATTTGTAAAATAACTGCGTTCCTTAAGAACTTTAAATTAAATGAATTCCAAAGAACTTTCAACTGCGTTACTCAAAAACGTAATTAGAATACAGTAACATGTTACTGTGGAACGCGCTACACACAATTCTGTTCACATCCATTGGGAAGTTCCCTGAAAAATTGCATTAACATAAGAGATTAGCAATCGCTAATGTACCACTTGACTTATTTTTGACTCCTTTCTGTTTCTGTCTCTCCGTCATTTTCTCTTCTTGTTGTCCACATTGGTAGTGACTCTCTCTCTCTCTCCAGGGAGTGGGAAAAACGGTAGAACAAAGCGTCGGAGGGAGCTCGGCTCATTGGGAGTCTGAGCTGGAGGCTTTGTAGCGCAGCCAGCTGGACATACAAAGAGAGTAAGAAGGAGAGAGAGAGAAAAAAAGAAAGCAAAAAAGGGGGGATGCAGAGCCGGAGAGGTGTAAGCGCGGCCCAGGATATGGGTGTGAGTGCTGTGGATGGTGAGAGAGGGGGATGGATGGGGTGGATCCTGCTTTGTGATCCACTCAAGCAGAACTTTTGCCCTCACACCCCTGGCCTTCTATTCTCCAGCAAGCCCACCCTTCACCCCTCGCACCCCCGGCTCCATCCCTGAGAATTTTTTTTTATCTAATTGGGGTTCGATTAATTTAAAGTCCAAGTTCCACTTCTGAAACTGTCAGTCATAAAGAGATTTGTGAAAGCATCATTTTAATGTCTGTTAAATCTGGTTGGATGGAATACATTTGAAGTTTGTTAAAGGTGTGGGGTCAGGTCAGGTCAAATGTGGGTGCTGCTAACTGGATGTCAAAACTAATAAGATGCCTTGGTTAATTTACAGTTAAGCAAAAAGGTTTATGGAGTTGAAAACTCAGTGCAGTTAAAAATAAATATATTTAACCCTCTACTGCACGCATTATGATAGATCTATAAATTTTTTTTTACTGTTTTTCTTTTCTTAAAATGGTTTAACTTGAAGTGCTGTAAAAAATGTGCTGATTTTTTGGTGAAAGTTTTCTTTTTTAAGCTGTTTTATGATTATGTTGTCATATGGCAACAACGTCCAATAGTGGATCTAAATTAGAAATTTCAAATTTAAAACTTTCCTTCTAATTTTGTTGTTGGAAATGATTTAATTAGTGTTGCAGTATTATAAGCTTTAACACAGAACTTATAAACGACAACTTATACATGCTTTCCAACAACTCATTATCCAACAGCTTTCATTTATTCCATTCTTTTTGGCTGAATATTATTGAAAACAATCATAATATTGTATTATCACGTATACAACATACAGTAAATATAAATATATCCTCCAGTAAATATTATAACAAATAAATAACAAGTCTAGTATATCCAGATGCATCAGAATAATGTAGCTACTAGCTAACAATGTTTATATATTATACTATATACTATACTATGCCTGTCTTATCTGCCTCAGAGCTAACTTACTTGAACTGTCTACATCACTGCTCTTATCAAATGTCCAATCTGCATCCTTCTCATGGTCACTAAAACCCATCTCATCCTCACTTTCATCTGCAGGAAGAGCCAGATCTGTCCTTTTCTTGTTTCACTTACCATAGAACATGGTGGTGCTCGCTAATACATACACTATTGCAATATTGCACGTTCCACTCTTGGACAGTGTTGCCATTTGGTAACACATACATTTGATCGATTTACAAAAAACTACTTTTGAGTTGTGAATATGTCATCATAACTTACTGGAGGTGATGTCTCAGATTTTGTTGAGGATCTGACATAATTTGATCCTTTGTTTTTATTGATGTTCACATTTGCATTCAGCAACTACTCACAATAAACGCCAGTCTGTCAGAAATCGCGCTACAGAAAAGAACTGCATGTCATGTGAATTAACCAAAGCACATCATTGGCTAAACTAAGGTCTTCTCTTTCCAACAAACAAATCTGAATGTTGGTCTTAAAGAAACAGTAGAAGGGAAATGAACATAAATATCATGTTGCCATATGGCAACACCATGCGTTAGAGGGTTAACTACTGAAAAAAATTGTTTAGATTTCAAAATATAATTTTAATTGTTATTTTTGACTTTTTAAATTCACAACATAAGCAAATATTTGCTGTGATTATTTTTGTAGGAAGAAATATGTGAGGTATGTGCTGCACGACTGCACGACTGCATTATTTCATTTTGGTGCGTTAATCTTATAAACAATAACTCAAAAGGTCATGATCCGTACTCGTAGAGTAATTACTTACTTCCTCCCTCTCAGGGCTGTTTATAGTTGATATTTTACAGCAAGAAGGTTGCTGGTTTGAACTTCGGCTGGGTCAGTTGGCATTTCTGTGTGGAGTTTGCATGTATATATATATTCCTGCAAAAGTAGGTTGAACAAGCAGCAGAATATTTTTTTGTGTTTATTACATTAAAGTTGTCATGGGTAATTTTTTACACTTATTTCATATTATTAATAAATAATCATATTAAATAATGCAATATATATATATATATATATATATATATATATATATATATATATATATATATATATATATATATATATATATATATATATATATGTATGTATGTATGTATGTATGTATGTATGTATGTATGTATGTATGTATGTATGTATGTATGTATGTATGTATGTATGTATATATATATATATATATATATATATATATATATATATATATATATATATATATATATATGTATATATATGTATGTGTGTGTGTGTGTGTGTGTGTGTGTGTGTGTGTGTGTGTGTATGTGTGTATGTATGTATGTATGTATGTATGTATATATATAAATATATATATATATATATTTATATATAGTTTATATATATATATATATATATATATATATATATATATATATATATATATATATATATATATATAGCATTATTTAATATGATTATTTATTAATAATATGAAATAAGTGTAAAAAAATGACCCATGACAACTTCAATGTAATAAACACAAAAAAATATTCTGCTGCTTGTTCAACCTACTTATGCACAATGAGCTTAACACATTTCTTGAGATTTTTTTGGGACAACTTAATTGTTTATATTTAATTTAATAATATTTAAATGTGTTAACTTAATCGATTTGGTTTTAAACAACCTGAATGAATTGTGTGGAATCCTGCGTTTTTTACAGTGCAGTTTGGTATATTTACCTTCGGCCCATGGCCCTCAATCAAGTTTGGTTTTTGGCCCTTGATAAGAAAAGTTTGGGCACCCCTGAACTCATTCATTGCTTTTCGGCTTAGTCCCTTTATTAATCAGGGGTCACCACAGTGGAATGAACCGCCAACTGAAACACCCTTACACTTTTGCTTTCACACATATACACTTCAGCCAATTTAGTTTATTCAATTCACCTATAGCGCATGTCTTTGGACTGTGGGGGAAACTGGAGCACCCGGAGGAAACCCACACGAACACGGGGAGAACATACAAACTCCACTGGCCCAGCCGGGGCTCGAACCAGCGACCTTGTTGCTGTGAGAAGATCGTGCTACCCACTGCACCACCATGATGCCCCCACCCCTGAACTAAACAAAATAAATATTTTTAAGCTAATTTTAACTTAGATTACAGTATTTTCACTACTCAGGCATCCATTGATCTAAACATAATCTGTTGCACCCCTCTCTAATTCCTTTCTCTCTTTACAATGGCTGCTCATAAGACCCTCATTTTTTCTACCTATTTTTCCGTCTCTCTCTCCTGCTCTCTCTTTAGGAAGATTAGAGTGATCTCCATCTTCCTACGCGGAAGACTAAGGCACAGTTTAAGGGTCAGCGTGAGTTGGAATAGCCTAATGCAGGTCCACCCTGACACCCCACGGAGGGCTGAAGCGTGGCTTTTTTTGGGTCTTCACTGGGGTCACACAACATGACCCACTACCTGGCAGGGGGTACAGTGAGAATAGAGCACTGAACGAACAAGTGACTAGTGTTTGAAATCCAAGGTCATGGCTTTGCAACATGGGTGGTCAGTGAAATCTAAAATGGTAAACTTGTTAAACAAATAAAGCACTGCTCATTTCTCAGAAGCATCTGAATAGTAATGAACTTGCAACTCAGGTCTAGTGAAAAATGTGCAGTTAATTTATGTAAGACTATTAAAGATTAGGTTTAAGAGGTCGTTTTTAGGGATGATCTTTTTTTTTCAGTGGTAGACGAATAAACATGCAAAAATTTAGTATTTTATATATATATATATATATATATATAAAATACAGTGCAAGTACTGTATATTACAAATTAGAATTAGCAAAATAAAATTATGTTGACAAATTTAAATAGACACCGCACAGGACAAAATAAATGTGCTAATAAACAATCTAATTTACAAGAATATTTTAAATAAAATTAGCATGTTCATGAATCAGGCACTGAAATAAACTTTATGAAATGTATAGTGTAAAAGGTACATTATATTGTCCTTTGTAAAGTAGCAAAGTAAAGTGCAAAAAAAAAGTGCACTCTAAAAAATGCTGTTGTTGTTGTAACCCAACTTTGGGTCAAATATAGAAGAACCAGACCATTGGGTTATAATAACGTGTAATTTAAATGAAGTAACAAAAATAAATAAATAACACAAACAAAATGGACAAATTGTAATGTTTATCCATATTTCACCGAAATTTGGTTTATAACAACCCAACAACCTTTTTATTTTTAATATACAGGTGTTTGGGTATAAAATTGTTTGTGTTCACCAGTATTTGTAATCAATATTCTGGCCATTCTTTACATTTTAACCCAAATTTGGGTTACAACAACCCAACAAACTTTTTTTTTTTTAAATATACAGGTATTTGGGTAAAAAATGCTTTGTGTGCATCAACAATTTTAATCAATATTCTGGCCATTCTTACCATTTGAACCCAAATTTGGGTTACAACAACTCAACAACCTTTTTATTTTTATATATATACAGGTATTTGGGTAAAAAAATAATTTGTTGGTGTCCACCATTATTTTTAAATCAATATCCTGGCCATTCTTTACATTTTAACCCAAATTTGGGTTACAACAACCCAACAACCTTTTTATTTAATATACAGGTATTTGGGTAAAAAATACTTTGTTGGTGTTCACCAATATTTTAATCAATATCCTGGCCATTCTTCACATTTTAACCCAAATTAGGGTTACAACAACTCAACAACCTTTTCTTTAAATGAACAAAGAATTTTTTTACCAAATACCTGTATGTGTCCACCAATATTTAATCAATATTCTGGCCATTCTTTACAATATAATGAAAGCTGAATATGGCTATAAATGTCCAAACTAACAAAAGCATCGTGAACTAGTTCTGACTATAAAACAACTACATCATTGGCACTAGCTCCTCTTTGCGTGTTAATGAGAGAAGTTGTAATACTTTTAAAGCAGTTTTTTTTCTTCAATGAATCAAGTGACCAGGTTCGCAAAAACGATCTGGTTCATTCATGAATTACATGTACATTATACTTTGACTCACAGACACTATTACCATTGCATCTTATCAATGTGAACTTAACGGAATATGAATAAATGACCCCTTAACTTGACTTTCACTCACTCACTATCCTTCGGCTTAATGCCTGATTTATCAGGGGTTGCCACAGTGGAATGTACTTCCAATTACTCTGGCATAAGTTTTATGCAGCGGATGCTCTTCCAGCTGCAACCCAGCACTGAGAAACACCCACACACTTCCACATTCACACACACACTCATACACTACAGCTTTTTTGTGTTAAATTTTGTTAACCCACTTCACCTTAAGTGCATGTCTTTGGACTATGGGGAAAACCGGAGCATGTACATGAAACCCACGCAAACACAGGGAGAACATGCAAACTCCACACAGAAATGCCAACAAGCCCATCCAGGACTCGAACCAGCAACCTTCTTGCTCTGAGGTGACAGTGCTAACCACTGAGCCACTGTGCCACCCCTAACTTGACTTTATGATTTTAAAATATTTGAAAAATAGCACTTGAACCATTTATTTTAAGACGAAAAGCTCCATTCTCCATTATTCAGTCTCCATTTGTGTTGTCAAAAAGAAATAATATCATGCAGGTTTTGGCTGATATGACTGGTGGCAAAATATTCACTTTTGTGTCAAATATGTTTTAAAACTGCTGCAAACCATTCACTGACGTTGCTATTTACTAAAAAAACAGTATTGTACAACCTGTAATATTTCCATGTCTCACTTCTCTGGCTTACAGTTTTAAAAGAATTGGGAGGTTTGTGGAATTAAAGCCAGATCAGGTCAGGTCTGTTAACTCAGCATGTTTCTTCTGTTCCTCTGTGCTGAAACAGCAGGACTGGAGAGTGGAACACAAGACCAGACTGCATGAGACAAATTGCTTTCTCAGTCCCATTTGATTCCACCTCTGTGATGAGTGGAACACATACTGTGCACACCAAGAGGAACAAATTTCTCCTTTTTTTGCATTCTGCTTTGTGAATGATGAAAAATCTTTAAACATATGTGAACAAAAAAAGAAGAAAAGAAAGAAAGGAAATGGCCTGTGTCTCCCTTCATGCTGCTCAGTAATCAAATTCACAGAGGTTTCTGTTGTCTGATAATTGAAATGTTTAAGTGTGAAAATTGAAATGATCTCCACTCGGAGCGAAACGTCTTCACTTCGACAAATGAGAACGTTCCAGTCGCATTAACGATTTGGTCCGCTCACCTCTCCTCTCCAAATAAAACAGAAATTGTGTTGAGAAAGTGTGAACCTCAATCCCCCCCCTTCTACCAGACAAAAGCCACTCCTTTCATAGCCGACAAGCAGCCAGAGGCTTTGGAGAGGGTCAGTTTTGTTTGAAAACACTCCCTCTCTTATGCTTTTGAGAGAGTAGCTTGATGCAGAAATGAAGGGTGTCTACTTCCCCTTTTGTTCCACGGGCCAATAGCAGTCAGGCAATGCGTTTTCCACCGTTTGATGTTTTAAAGAGCCAAAGAGTTTGTCACTCTGAAGGATTTGATCAGTCGACTCGCAGACACTTGATTAATGGAACTGATCCCTTTCGGTATGGGAGATCCCCTTCGGTCCCCTCCCTGTTCACTCGCGGGCCTTGTTTTCCGTCTTTGGGACGTGCAGAACGAATGACACAGATGTTGTTGGAGGAGACAGTCCCCGTCCCTCTCCTCCTCTCCCGCGCTCCCAGCATGGGGCCTGAAACTTGTTTTTCAATCATTGTTTCCGCCAACTTCTTTCCCAAAAGAGAAAAGCGAGGCGAGAAAGAGGAGGGAGAGAGCGGAGGGAGCGCTAAATAAAAGAGGGAGGGAAAGTAAATACAAAGCATTTGTGGAATATAAAGAAAAAAACATTCTTTATAACAATCTCCCGATAATTTAGGACTGTGGGGAGAAGGGTGGACCACAGTTGGGATGGTGTAGCGGAGGGTGCAGGGCCAGAAGAGAGGAGATTTAGGCTGAAGATGCAGGTGTCTGCATGGATGTTGTGGGTGGCATGGCTGTGTACCTGGAGCGAGGCGGTACGTCAGTGCGCATGCCCACCTGACGAGCAGGTGACACAGAGGTCAGAGGGAAAAGGACACCTACGCCATCGTCTGATGCATCAGCGGGCATCACACAGAGACAGGGCCCATCGCAGGAAAGGTAAAACTAATGGCTTTTATTGGATTATTAAACTTATGCATTATGATATAATCATTTTTTTTCTCTCTAATTTCTTGACAAATGACAAAAAAGTTCAATATTTTTTGTTGCTTTAACTTATTTTAATAGGTTAATCAGGTTTCAACTACATTTTTTAAGTTATACAAAGTTCAACTTCACTTTTTTAGTCAGTTTCAATAAATTTAAGAGGGCGATGTTTATTTTTACAGTATAGTTTACTTTCAGTGAGGAACTTATCACCGCAACATTTACAATTTCTTTATAATTAAAAAAATAGCAATAATATTCAGAACTCAATGGTATTTTTATTCAGAAAGTAAAGGTTTCAGCATCCGCTTGCTCTGCGTATCAGCATGGGGTCCAGAGCATGAAATCAGAAAGACAGTGATAACTTGATAAACTCTTTTTTTACACTTCATGATTTTCACTCGTGGTCACTGCTGATTTCATTTACATGTGATAAATGTATTAAATAAGTGTGACGGTACCATAGTGTGTTGCATTTATATGCTTATTTGAAGTCTCACTGTTTAAAAAAAAAAAAACTTTAGGTGGTATATTTATGATATTATTCCCCTTTATTTTATAAATTTTTGTTGAATGCTTTCTTTAATTTTGAATCATTTTCTTGGCTATTATACATTTAATTATGTGTAAAAAAGAAAATTCACTCTTCTGAGTTGAACAATACCTATTTTTATATTATAACTTCCAACAAAAGTGATATAAATCATCAAAGAATATACAGTGCTCAGCATATATGAGTACACCCCCACACAAATCTCTCATTTAAATTTGTATTTTCTATAGGATGTTTTACAGTATTGTATTTGTGCCTATACATTAGTTTAGTCAGTACTAAAGCCAAATCTGGAGCTTATCTAACAAAATAACCTACTATAATTGTTAAAAAATTAGTAGCCATTGTTAAAAAATTAGATTTGTGTTCGAGAGAAATATTAAAAAACATAATGAAAATTAGTAAAAATCAAGAGAAACTATATACAATTGTTGAAATTTTCAATGTATTATCTTTCCATTTCTAAAGATGTTCTGTGACTAAAATATTATTTCAATAAATATATATGTTTAATAAATCTGTTTTGTTTAAATGCACCAATATATATTACCCATATTCACTGAGAAATGCATAAAATATTCATTTTCAAAAGGGGTGTACTCATATTTGCTAAGCACTCTACCTATCATTTTGTTTGAGCACAGTACTGTGAAGTTTATATTTTCAGCATAACAAATACAATTTTAACCACCTGTTACTTACAAAAGCATGCATTATTCCTTATTTTTCCCCAAATTTTATATATAAATATTACGTTCATACACAAAAACACTGTTAAGAAATTCAAAGAAACTTATGTATTAGCGAAACAGGCTGAGAAGTTACCTTAGGCACTAAATCAGCCTGAACTCTTTTTTTTTTTTTTGCAGTGCAGCTTTACTTCTGTGTTGTGGTATGCGGCCCTATAGTCCCACAGCATCTTTTGTTAGTCGCTGAAAGCTGCTGATCCACAGGCCATCAAGGCACTGCTCCCTGGATCAATATACGTGTCCATCAGTGTGGCCTGCTCTTTTACCCGACACAATAGACAGTTCTCTAAACAACACTTTATTTATATGTGCCTTTCGAGAAAATGAACTGCCGCCGCCTCTGCTTTTCTTTGCTCTCTTTTCTTTCGGGCTTTCAGTTTTCTCCTCTCCGTCTCACCCCCTCACCAACCGTATTTGCACAGTCTTAATAGTAATTGGAATTAGCAAGTGTTGCCCCTCAGTGCTCTACAGTACCGGCTAGGTTTCACTTTAACCATGTTTTGTTTATGCTTCTTTCTATTTACTCATGATGTCCTTTGCTTGATTATGAACATTGCAAGTTTGTGATTTCATGTTTCATTTGTGGCATCACGGTGGGTAACATGATCGCCTCACAGCAAGAAGGGCACTGGTTCGAGCTCCGGCTGGGTCAGTTGGCATTTCAGTGTGGAGTTTGCATGTTCTCCCCATGTTCTTGTGGGTTTCCTCCAGGTGTTCGGTTTCCCCCACAGTCCAAAGATATGCGGTATAGGTGAATTGAATGAGCTGAATTGGACATAGTGTATGTGTTTGAAAAAATGTTTATGGGTGTTTCCTAGTGTTGGCTTGCGGCTGGAAGGGCATTCGCTACGTAAAACATATGCTGGATAAGTTGGTGGTTCATTCCGCTGTGGCGACCCCTGATGAATAAAGGGACTAGTTCAAAAAGAAAATTAATGAATGAATGTTTCATTTTCTCATCAATTCCAATTATTTTAAAGAAGTATCAGCTGAACACACACACAAATATAGTTTAAGTACTAAATCATTGTTTAGGGACTATAAACTTTTTGGTTACCAATATTAACATTATTCTAAATGTCTTATTCTGTGTTCAGCTGTCAGGAAGAAAGTCAATGAGCTAAGTACAAATTGAAGCGTAATTTGCGTAAACGTAATTTCTAATTTGCAGCGTAATCTGCGTAAACTTAATCTGTATTTTATAACGTAATTTGCGTAATTGCCTTAAAAAGCGTGTTTTGTTAACTTGGGGAGAGAATATTTATTGCAGATTTCTTTTTTATTTGCTCAAATTATGTTTGGCATCAATCTGTATTCATACATGAAGTATTTTTGAGCAGTTTGTGCAGAACAAAAGGAAGTTTTTCTTGGCTGTGAGCTCTATGCTTTCCTGTTTCTGAATGCTGTCATCACATTCATTTGTTAGAAAGCTTCACATCACACATTAACATGCTAAATCATTTACTGGTAAAATAACTATCACTCATTATTACCACCACCCTGCTGATTTGACAATGAAAGTTGCCTACAAATTGGAAGCGTAAAACAAACACTCGGCCTCTACCATAAACAATATCTGACCCAAATGTGTTCCGTTTTGTTGGAACAATGTTGTCGTACAAGACAGAAAAACAAAGGGCAAAAGCTCGACTTCGGGAAACATTAAGCCACACGTGTGTAGTTTACCTTACAAATGGTAGGAGTCATAGTTGTCTCTGGCTCGTCAGTCATCGGTAATTCCCGTCATCATTCACCAGCTCGTGCTCGAGTCACCGGGGCGGGTCTCAATCCGGATGGCGCTCGGTTCAACACTTGTACTTACTAAAACGACAGAGACAGGACTGTGAAACCTGTGGATTTCAGCCGAAATGCCATTCTGTTTCATAAACCATAGTGCTATTACTTTTTGGCGGTGGATTCGTAACGCAGAACGACGATGAGTTTATTATATTCATAGACTGAATTGGACGTGACACGTAAAATAATGACGAGATTCTTCATCAAGCTCTGTTGGGTTTTGGGAATCATTTTTAATATTGAAGGTAAGCGCATTTAGTAAAACCGAACTATTTTATTCTAGTGTTTCCTAAAGAATATATTTTAAAACTGACCAAAAAGTTATTTTCATCTATAAAATGATATTTCTAAAATTAAAGTTATATTTTTTTGTTTAGACTAGTGTGTAAAAGATAAACAGATAAATTACGTTGTTTCTGTGACCGATAAGCATACCATTCAACAACATTCTCAATAACAAATGTAAAGTTTAAGTATCCTATTCAAATTATAGGCAAGTTATTTTATAAAACAGTAAACAGGTTAAAATTCAATAATTACTTTTTTCATGGTAGACATAATGATTTATTCTATTTAATAAATCTGTGATATAAATTATTTCTAATTTATCCTAAAATTTTGATGTCTAATGTGTGCTGTGCGTTACTCACTTGCTAACTAATCATTGTGTAATGTTGATTAAGTATTTAAACAGTTGAACTCTGTCACTTTATGTGAATATTTTGATTACAGTTTTAAGTTTTATTTTCAACTAGATTTTGTGAATCCCTCTTTAAGCCACTAACATAAGTAGGCTGTCTTTAAAGGCTAATTTAAAATCCATCTGTATACACACAGACAATACAAAGCATTATTTCCTTTTTTTTAAAGCCTCTTAAAACCCTTTGTCGAATGTAACATTAAACTGTTAAAAGTGCAGCATTGCCTTTTTGCATGCTTCCAATGTTTTCCACAAATTCCTCTGCAGTGAAAATGACATAGCAGGACTGTGAGACTCTTAGTTTCCTCTTTCAGGAAACTGCCCCATGATAGACAATAGAAACTTTTAATAGTCTGACAATTTTTTGCCAAGAATGCAGAGCTTCGATTCTCCATTGTGCACTTCACCCTAGTTTACCTCCTATTGTAACATATACAGCTTATTTCACTTTATGTTTAACAACATCTATGTTTTACAAATCCAATAGACAACAAGGGTTTGTTGTAGGACCAAATCAAATGCTTTTTTTGTTTCAAGGACACCCTCTCATGCTCATGTGATTGGCATGTTTTGGCGTGCGAGTACAAAGAGACATTGTAGGACATTGTAAGTGGGCCTATAATAGCAGAGGGCCATTCCTACACTTGGTGCACAGGTGACGGATGTCCTGTTGGTCTGTAACTTTGTTTGTGAGTGCTGGCCCTTTGTTCCTCTCCGAGTGGGAAAAACAGCCTGCTGCACTGACTCTATTTCCGATTCATACAGGAAATGGGTTTCCTTTACTCATCGTGGGCTCATCTAAGCACCCTAAACAAAAGAATTCAGGATTTATTCTCAAGATTAGAATTTGTTTGATGTATTTGATGAGTTAATGTGACTGTTTTTTGATTCTCCTCCAGGTTCCAGACTTGTTTCAGAAATTAACCTACCTCGTATTGTCCATCATCCTTCTGATGTGGTGGTCCGAGTGGGCAGCCCGGCCACACTATCCTGCAGGGCAGAGGGCAACCCTGAGCCAACAATCCAGTGGCTCAGAAATGGCCAACCTCTTGACATGGACAAAATGGATGCGCAGTCACAGCCTATCGTTTTACCAGATGGAAGTTTGTTCTTCTTCAGCGTCGTCTTGGGCCGAAAGGGTCAGTCCCATGAAGCAGTGTATGCCTGCATCGCTCGCAACAGCATTGGAAACGCAACCAGCAGAAACGCTTCTCTTCATATAGCAGGTTTGAATTATGTTGAGAATCTAAATTATTATCCTTAAAAATAAATTCTAAATATACAAACAAAATGTCAATTTAATACAAGTTGTAGCAGGGTTTTGTATGGCTATATTTATTAGTTTAATTTATTTAAATGAATGATATGACAGTATGGTCAGATGAATACACCAATAATCTGATTTTAATACGATTAAGAAAATACTCTGATTTAGAGTCTACCATGTAAACAGCAATTTTTAATTAATTTAATCCGACTAATTTCGGTCATAATCAGGTCATAATCAAACTAAACAGAAATCAGATTAAGACGTGGAGTTCGTCAAATTTAGTCGCATTATTGAAGTGCAGCACAGACATGTAAACACCACAATCAAACTATTATCGTCATGAAGGATTTTCGCCATATTTTGCAACAGTATAGTCCATACTCACACTGACACTATTCTCTGCACCTACCGAGTCAGTGAAGGACCACAGACACTCGCATTGTGAAATGCAGAGGTTTTATCCCATACAGCGTGTAGTGTCACACTCTATTAAAACAACACTCTTCCTGCAATTCATACTCGCATCCAATAGCTCATTTGTCACGGGGGGCATGCATGAAATGTTCCTGAATAAAAGTGCTAAACTGCGGTTAAAGTCGACAAAAGTGTTGACGCAATGAAGTTAATTGAATTATGTGCTATAACATGTAAAACGGGATCATGAAAGAAAAATTCAAAAAGCAACTCATGTAAACACCTTAATCATATTATTGTCTTACCAGATTAAAGCAAATAATTCAATTACTGATGTTCATGTAAACGTAGTCAGTAGCAGAACAATACTGTCGATAGGCTTTTTTCCCACTAACTACATGCAGTGAAGAATAAAAGAATAACATTAAGTTTAGAGCAATAGAATGTGATTTACAAACAGTTGCAGATGACAGTATTTGCACTATTATTTAACACTTAAAAAGCAAGTGTTAAATGTTGCGCTTTAAAATGGCTGCAATTGTTGAGGCAGAGAACAGAGATCACGTAGTATATCGTAGAAGAATCTTTCAATAGATATTTATTATTTTGCAATGCCAGTGGAACACATCAACACAAACATATTTCTTGCCAAATATTCTACTTTTAATTTGCTTCAGGAATGACTTGGAACAAACAACTAGGGTGAGTCACATAATACCAGCACAATCTTAGTTTCCTCAGACAACATGCAATCTTGGATTGGGACTGTCAACAACAGTTTTCAAAATGTACAGTTGAAGTCAGAATTATTAGCCCCCCTGAATTATAAGCCCCTTTGTTTATTTTTTCCCCTATTTCTGTTTAACGGAGAGCAGATTTTTTTCAACACATTTCTAAACATGCTAGTTTTAATAACTCATCTCTAATAACTGATTTCAAGAGTTCACACTTAGTTGATGATTGATTATAAAGCTTGTTTGGCTCGCTGTCCCAAGCCCTGAGCTTATACGAGCCCAGGGCCCCCTCCTTTGCAAGGCGAGAGTGGAGTTTGAGCTCAGGTAGATCTCGAGAACTCCCCTGTTGTAGTAGCTAATGAACAGGTAGTGATTGCTCTTAAGAGATAACTACTTACTAGGAGCTTGTCTATGGTGCCGATTTGGATTATTCAATTTACTTAAGTTGCATGTTTTTGGACGGGGGGAGGAAACCGGGGAACCCGGGGGAAACCCACATGAGCACATGGAGAATGTGTAAACTCCGCACAGAAACGTCAGCTGAACCAGTGACGTTCTTGCTGTGAGGCAACAGTGCTAACCACTGAGCCACTGTGCCACCCATCTAGGAAAGGAGGAGGAGTAAGGGGTGGAAGGGGAGAGTTATTGTATAACGATGGTTTGTTCTGTAGACTATCGAAAAAATATAGCTTATTAATTTTGACCTTAAAATGGCTTTTAAAAAATTAAAAAACGCTTTTATTTTAGCCAAAATAAAACAAATAAGAAAAAATATTATCAGACATACTGTGAAAATTATCTTGCTCCGTTAAACATCATTTGTGAAATGTTTGAAACAGAAAAAAACATTCAATAGGGGGCTAATAATTCTGACTTCAACTGTATATCTTGTCGGATATGGGTTATTGTAAGCGCATGGGTGCTGTCCAGTTCTGAACTCTTTCACTGCTGTACCTGGTCATAGTAGATCATCCACACCTTATGAACATCAGCTCTACTTATTTGCACTGCAATTATTGTGTGGGTCTTTATGCAAATGAGATATTACATCTCTACTTCTTAATAGACCCATTTCACATTTCTGGGTTTCTCAGTAGCGCAAGGCGTCATAGCAGGGTAAACTTAGAGTGCATTGAATGGAGGAGTACAACAAATAATTCTGCTACAATTCTATTTGCTAAAATAATAAAAGAAAAACTCCACAATGGTGTTATCAATACTTTCAGAAAAAGGAAAAAAAAATGTGTGAGAATGATAAAGGCAGCCAGAGGAGAGAATAATGTCAAGTTTACTGTCAGCCCTGATGCTGCATTAGAAACACCAGGCATAAGCGGTAATCCGTTTTTTTTTTGTAATTTGACGCAAAGATGATATAATACATTCATAAATGCATATAAATGTTCATACATTTAGAAAAAAAAAGTAATCAAAATATTAAAAACTTTCAAGGATCATTAAACATTTTTTCATCATTGTCATGATATTGCTCATTACAGTTCAATACTTACTGTGCACTCAGTACTTACTGTGATTTTTTTAAAATCCCATTTTCCATTTGAGTTGATGATTAGCTCTGTTGTTTATTGTTAAAAATTATCTGTGTCAGCTATTGCTGTGAACCAAATTGCCCCTCAGGGACAATAAAGAAATTCATCCAAATTCCAATACAAGCATCGAAAATCCCCGTTGTATGAATAATTTTTTTTTTACTGTTTTGATAAACGTTTACCTTCTATCCCCGTCGTTTTGTAACAGTCATTGACTACGTTTACATGGACATTAGTTATTGAATTATTTGCCTTAATCTGAATATGACAATAATATGATTGAAGTGTTTACATGAGTTGCTTTTTAAAAATTCCTTTCATGATCCCGTTTAACACGTTTTAGCATAATTCGGTAAACGTCACTGCATCAACATGCTTTCCACATTTCCCTCGGAGTTTCATGTCATTTCGGGTGTTTCATTTTGGATTTGTCGACTTTAACTGCAGTTTGGCACTTTCACTTTCATTCAGGAACATACCGCACACCGTATGGAAAAAAAACTGCATTTCACGATGCAGGTGTCTGTGGTCCTTTATGGACTTGGTAGGTGCAGAGAACAGTGTCAAACAGCCGTATGTGTATAGACTATTCTGTCGCAAAATACAAAAATCCCAAGTCTCCCCGAATTTACGGGAGTCTCCCGCATATGCACAGAGACCCCCGGATGCCTGCAAACGAATGGTAATCTCCCAGAAATCGCGCATCTCATCAAAAATGTCACACACCCCTCTCTTCTCTCCCCACCTGTGTTCACATATGTTGGCCACAATCCCCCCCCCCCCCCCCCGGTCTTCAAATACGTCACGCATTGCCGGTCTTCAGTTACTTCCTCAGATTTGTCCCGCAAACTCCTGCAAATCATTTACATACCCCCCGGAAATGACTTTCTCCAACTTGGGATATTTGAAAATGCAGCGAAAATACACAACGGCAATAGTTTGATTAAGACCCCATTCACACTAATACATTTTAAAATGGTGTTTTTGAATGAAAACGATCCAAGTCCATACTTGCGTTTCATCTAGCGTTTCTGAACAGATCTCCGTCTACACATTTACTGTACATGTCTGTACTGCACTTCAATGAGACTAAAATCGGCATTCTCTACATGTCTTAACTCGATTTCTGTTTAGTTCGATAATGATTTTATTAAGGTAACCAAAAAAATATATAATAATAATAAAATAAAAATGGCTGTTTACTCTTAATAAGAGTATTGTCTTAATCAGATTAAAATCTGATTATTGATGTCCATGTAAACATACTCATTGATTGTAACTAAGAATATATATTGGGTCTCTGTAGGCATAATTAATATAGCTGGATTATTGTCATTAAGGAATACGATTGCAGTGTTCTTTTACTCACCCTCATGTTGTTTAGGTTCTGTAGGTGTTTCTTTCTCTTCTGGAAAACAAGCAAAGGCACTTAAAATATTTAAGTCACTATGGTTCACAACTTCTTCTGAATATTTCTCACAAAAACTCACCTGTTTGAGCCCAACAGACCATGATAACAATGATCAACCCATCAAGACCTACTTAAATGCTCTAAAGGAATAAGAGGGTGAGGAAGCTTATTAAGATGGTCCATGAGATTACTGGAGATCAGATGTCAAAGTTTGCTTTCTTCCCCGAAACAAACAGAGCACTAATTGAGCCCTGACAGCATGCTGTGTTTGTAGCCCAAACAGATTCCTCAGCAGACCTGTTTACTCTGCATTCCACTGCTCTGAAGCAGGACCTGATTGAGACATTAAATCAATTGTTGCACACAATGAATTTGGGGTTTGTTTATGCTGATTCGCTGCCAGATAATTTCAGAAAAAAATAAGCTACGTCAGATGAGCTGACAATGGGCCTTGATTTCTAAAGCAGAAGGCCGTTGATGAGAAAAACACTACTAGATATTTGTGAGCATATCTGAAATGTAGCAACTGATTGACAGCAGTTATGTTGATTTTAGATCAGCAGTTGACCTTTCACATTTCAAGTACCATTCAAAAGTTTGAAGTCTCTAAGGAAAAAATAGCAAAATTCAAAAACATTGCGGCTTAAAACTATATACTGTATAAATATATTAGAATCAGTAAGATTTTTTAAATGTTTTAAATTAAGGCAATTCTGCATTTATTTGGTCAAAAATACAGTAAAAATTCTTCAATAGAGTGTATGCAGAGCTAGTCTTTTTTTCCAATTTATCAGGTTCCTTTTACAGCATGGATGTTGTAATGTCATTAAAATATAATCAGTTAAATAGACTTTGGCATTCATTTAGTTGCTCAAGCGTAAAACTAGATGAAAAGCCATTTACACGCAAACCCCCGTCAGAATTAGCAGGCTAGCACAGAAACTCCATTTAATATTCTGGGGTAAAATAAATGTTCATATAATATCGGATATCAGTCAGGCAGTGGAGATGGCCGATTTTGTAACAACATACAGTTCACCGGAAGCGATTAACCCCGGTAACTCACAAATTAAAAGTCCTTCCGCATATACCTTATTGTGGAATATTATTACAATTTTAAAGAACTGTTTTCTTATTGAATGTAGTGTCAGTTTTTATTTACTCACTGAAGCTAAGCATCCTGGTCAGTACCTGGATGGGAGACCACATGGGAAATCTAGGTTACTGTTGGAAGTGGTGTAAGTGAGGCGTGCAGTGGGCGCTAAACCTGCGGTCTGTGTGAGTCCTAATGCCCAAGTATAGTGAAGGGGACACTATACTGTGAGTGAGCGCCGTCTTTCGGATGAGCTGTTAAACCGAGGTCCTGACTCTCTGTAGCTATTAAAAATCCCATGGCACTTCTCGTAAAGAGTAGGGGTGTAACCCCGGTGTCCTGGCCAAATTGCCTCCATCAGCCCTTACCCATCATGGCCTCTCAATCATCCCGATCCACCGAATTGGCTCTATCACTGTCTCTTCACGCCACCAATAGCTAGTATATGGTGAGCGCACTGGTGCTGTTGTCCCGTGGCTGCCGTCGCATCATCCAAGTGGATACTGCACACTGGTGGTGGTATGGAGAGAGACCCCCAAGCCTCATGATTGTGAAGCGCTTTGGGTGTAAGGCCATACAAAATAAATGTGCTTTATAAATACATTACATTTTGATCATCATTACTCCTGTCTTCAGTGTCACACGATCCTTCAGAAATCATTAAAATATGATGATATTCTGTTCTATCATGGTCAGTTATTATTAATACAAAATTAGTAATGATGATTCTTAAAATTATCAGTGCTGAAAAAAATGTCTTGCTTCTTAATATCGTGGAAACTAATACATTTTACTTTTAGGATTTTTTGATAAAAACGAAAGTTCAAAATATTTGCTTTTATTTGCTTTTTTTATTTACTTTCACTCTTGAACAATTTGGGATGAATAGAAGTTAAAAAATAATAGTAATTTAATGGTACCTTTAAATGGTATATCAGTTTCCCAAACTGACAAAAACAACTATAAATGTTTCATCTTCTTGAGTGGCTCTTGATAGATACCATAATCTTTAAAAGATTATTAAAATAAATTTAAATGTACTCAATTTACACACAATCTGATCATTCACGTACTCATTTTCAGCTTTGCGGGAGGATTTTCGTGTGCAGCCCAGTGATGTAGAAGTAGCGATTGGAGAGATGGCAACAATAAACTGCAGTCCACCTGTTGGACATCCCGAACCCAACGTCACCTGGAGGAAAGACGGAATACTCATCAACAGCAGCAATGAACACTACTCTGTGAGTGCAAAATAGTGTTATCGATATCATTTTCCAACTCAGTGGTTAGCACTGTCGCCTCACAGCTGAAGGTTGTTGGTTCGAATCCCAGCTGGGCCAGTTTGCATGTACTCCCCGCATGGGTTCCCTCTGGGTGCTCTAGTTTACCCCACCATCCAATAACATGTGCTAATTTGAATAAACTAAATTGGCCGTAGTGTGTGAGTGTAAATGAGAGTGTATGGGTGTTTCCCAGTACTAGGTTGTGGCTGGAAGGGCATCCGCTACCTAAAACAAATGCTGGAATAGTTGGTGGTTCATTATGCTGTGGCAACCTCTGAAATATGCCGAAGGAAAAGGAATGAATGAATTGAGTTACTCTCTCAAGCCCTTTTTGGGGAAATCTTCCAAGTATCTGTCTGCAGAGGGCAGTATAACACAGAAAAAAAATCTTTAGGACCCTGAATTGTACATTTGTGTGGTTGGATGACAGTATATTAATATTATATTCACATGTATAGGAGCTGAAAGGAAAACTGATCATCGCTCCAGCCCAGAAGAATGACTCTGGAGTTTACAGCTGTATAGCCTCAAACACAGTTGGGGTTCGAGAGAGTCGAGCTGCACGATTGTCTGTTTTAGGTGAGGCCAGTTAATTTACTTTGATATAACATGCTTTGATCTCTACACTGTAAAAAAATGTTGGGTTCCACACAATTCCTTCATGTTGTCCCAAAACAAACCAACTGAGTTAACTTGCTTGTTTTTACAAATTTAAGTAAATTGAACATAAAACTATTAAGTTGTCTCAAAAAGTATCAAGAATTATGTTTCAGCTCATTTTACATAAATTGTTTGAACAAGCAGCTAATATAATGAGTGTAATACATCAATGAGACTCATATATCTGCTCTCACCCTCAGCAAAGCCAGCGTTGTTCCGTAAACCGGAGGATGTGTCAGTTCAGCTTGGGGAGTCGGCACAGTTTTTCTGTGAGGCTGACGGAGACCCAATGCCTTCTATAGAGTGGAGCCGAGAACAAGGACCTCTACCTAATGGCAGGTCAGACCCCTCATAAAGATCATTGAAAAGATGCTGATTATTATTGATCTGTTCCTAACATTCAGGAACTTACAGGTTTCATTTGACTACTTTGATTTGATTACTTATTTTTTAATATATATATATATATATATATATATATATATATATATATATATATATATATATATATATATATATATATATATATATATATATATATATATATATATACACATTTAAATTTAATTTAAATTAAGATTAATTAAGTGTAATATTAAGATCTAATATTGTGAAATGTTATTTACATTTAGAATAAAAACATTTTGAGTGTGAATATACAGTTGAAGTAAAAAAAAAAAAGTTCCATGCGCAGTGGTTAGCACTGTCGCCTCACAACAAGAAGGTAGCTGGTTCGAGTCCCAGCTGGGCCAGTTGGCATTTCTGAGTGAAGTTTGCATGTTCTCCCTGTGGGTTTCCTCCGGGTGCTCCAGTTGCCCCCCCCAAAAATATGCACTATAGGTGAATTGAGTAAACAAAGTGTGTGTGTGTGTGTGATTGTGAGAGTGTATGGGTGTTTCCCAGTACTGGGTTGCGGCTGGAAGGGAATAAGTTGCGTAAAACATGCCGGAATAGTTGATGGTTCATTCCGCTGTGGTGACCACTTATAAATAAGGGACTAAGCAGAAGGAAAATGAATGAATGAATATCTTTTGCCAGATATTTGATCAACCCAGATCACAGTCTGCAGATCCACTATGTAACAGCTCAGGACATGGGCAGATACAGCTGCACTGTGGAAAATAAGCTTGGGGTGTCTGTGGCCAGCGCACAGCTTCTTGTAGAAGGTAAGAAAGAATTATAGTATCAACAGTCAATTAATAGCTATGTTTCCATTCAAAGATGCGAATTAAACACATGCACAAAAGTGAAAATTATTTTTTTTAAATTACAAATAAAGCACCGTTTTCAGTCAAAGTGAACAAAATAGCCACTTCCTGATTAAATAGGGGCAAATATCAAAAGATAATCAGAATTAGAAAGAGCTTTATTGCCAGGTATGTTCACACATATGAGGAATTTGTTTTGGTGACAGAGCTTCTACAGTGCAACAGGATTACAGAGACAGGACAAAAAACAGATAATAAATATATTTTTAAAAAAATGTAGTGAATGCAAATATACAAATTGACAAGTGTATGTACATGTTTATTACTATATATGACGTTTTATGTGCAGCTGTTATGTGCAAATTGGCATGTAAAGTGTATATGTGTATAGGAGTGCATAGCAAATAGTGATGTTGGTTCCACAATTACTATCATCAAGTGTTCATGAGATGGATTGCCTGAGGGAAGAAACTGTTTCTGTGCCGGGCTGTTCTGGTGCGCAGTGCTCTGTAGCGTCGACCAGAAGGTAAAAGTTCAAAAAGGCAGTGTGCTGGGTGTGAGGGGTCCAGAGTGATTTTGGCAGCCCTTTTGCTCGCTCTGGAATTTGCTTAGATTAGAGAAGTCACTGTCAGTTGTTTTTATTCTTATTTAATAAAATACCTGCACTTCAGAAGATGAAAACAAAACATAATGGACATATGGTAGCTTTTGAAGATGTGAGACCACTCTTTGGGAGCCCAACTACTCAAGACAGTTCTGGAGGTAATAATATTGAACCACTTTGAAGATGGACTTTGGAAAAGGGATTTTAGAAAGACCAAAACAACATTTGAAATGTTTTACAATGTAGTCCGTCTTGTCCCATCACACTCATTTTTATCATCACAAGATGTCTTATAACAAAACCACAACTTTTTTTGATGAGAATGTATATTTATTCTAGAATGTATTTGGGAAGTGTGTTTCCATTGTAGTTTATGCTCATTGGATAAAACGTTTATACTTCTCAGTTACTCAGTTATACTACTCTAGGCATTTCTGTCAAACTTTTTTTTATTCGATATTCCAAAATACACTTAAAAATAGGTGGGTGGAAACATAGCTACTGTTTACTTTCAACTCTGACTACTTTCCAGTATGCCATTTGTATTTTTCCCACCCAGTTGACATTAGTGATGTCTGCCTAATATATGTTCCAGATTCAGGGGGCACTAGACTAAGAGACCTACACAGAGAGCTGTCAGCCTTACGTGTAAGCCTGGAAAACGTCACAGTCATGAGCACAGCCTCCAACATGTCTCAAGTTATGTGGAAGGTAATGCATTGCAGTCCTTGACCATCATGTACAGCACCATGCTTTAAAAGATTATGCTTTCTTAAAGGGAAAATTTATTTACCCTGCAAACTAGAGATAATTTTTTTGTACACAAAATAAAGAAATAATTAATGGTAGCCACCGACTTAAATAGTTTTCAAATCAAATGCAAATCAAATTTTTACATATACAAAACAATTAAAAACAACAGTACTTGACAAATGACAAATACTGTATCTATTTTTTTAAATAGACAGAAAAGCAATGATATAGGAAGTTTACATCAAAGACACATGCCAGAAAATTCAGAAACAGTTGTAAAACTGAGTTTTAGAAGTAAGTTTTAGATATAAATTTGATCTAAATGTACTCTCTGTGGTAGACTATTCCACAATTTTGGACCAGTGATGGAATCCTTGACTTACGGTTGGTCTAGATGTTGGAACTGCAATCTCAGTTAAGATAATCTAATAGTTAATTAGATTCAAATCAAAAAGATATTTTGGAGCTAAAATGTTTAGAGCTCTAAAAACAAGCAGAATTTCTAAATTAAATAATGTGATCAAAATTCAGCATACTAGTAAGAATCTTAGGTGGCTACATTTTGAAGCATCTGAAGACAACTAATATTGGATTTTCACTTTGAAATCAATTCTAAAAAAAAAAAATCACAAGCAATATAAAAAAAATATGATCAAATTTCCGAGTACTAGTCAGAATTCTGGTGGCTGCATTTTGAACCATCTGAAAATGATGAGTATGGATTTCTTTTGGCATATTGGGATATTTTGGATATTGTCTCATTTCAATGAAAAGATAATTACAATTATCAAATCTAGCTGAATGTGTGGATCACGCTCAAACTCGGCTAATGTTAAGAAACTCTTTAGACAACAATCTTAACAGGGAAAAAATAGAATGGGTTTTTTACCCAGTGTTTTCACAATGTTGAATAGAAGTCAATGCCCAACAATCTTCAAAATATCTTCTTATGGGTTCAAAAGAGGAAAGAAACTCATACAGGTTTGGAACTTGAGGGTTAGTAAATGGTGATTCAATGTCAGTTTTAGGTGAACTATCCCTTTGAACACCATCAAATCATGATCAGTTCTCTCTTCTCTTCTCTTCTCTTCTCTTCTCTTCTCTTCTCTTCTCTTCTCTTCTCTTCTCTTCTCTTCTCTTCTCTTCTCTTCTCTTCTCTTCTCTTCTCTAGTTGCAATCATTTGGTTCACAGCCTCATTATCTTGAAGGCTTTGAGGTGCTGTATCGCTCTCTCCTGCCAGCCAGCTCAGACTGGACAGCTCAAAGGGTTCCTCAGCCTGGCCTTCACACCCATGTAGGTCCTCTGAAGAGAGGCTACAAGTATGAGTTCAAAGTGCGGCCCTATGGCAGCAGCCTGTACGGCAGAGAGAGCAACACCAGACACTTGAGAGTGCCAGAGATAGGTGAGAATTACATACAAACTACACTGGTTGTATCATGGTATAAAATGGTAATTACAAATGATTACCATTTTAGTTTTTTTATGCCATAGTGTTTTAATCCTCAAATATTATGAAAAATAAAATATTAATAGTAACAACAACTGCTATTTTAAAAACATTCAAATTGAACATTGTCGTTATACTTATTGATATCAATGTTTTTGCTGTATGAGATCTATGTATTTGTGAACATAAGATATTATAGTAAACAACTAGACAATTAATACCCACCAGTAAGCATGTGCTGTGTTGTCAGTCCCCAGCGCTGCACCTCAGGATGTGTCCATAACAATGCCTGCTGAGCGTAATGACACTGTGCATCTCAGCTGGGAGCCTCCACCTCATGATGCTCACAATGGAATCATTCAGGGATATCAGGTATTGCCTGCATAAAAAAAAACATTCTTTGTGAAATATTTTATTGGTCATGACATTGGTCAAGTTCAACACATATTTCCACTCATTTCACTCATAATAAACATAAAAAATAACAAATATATAGTAACAAAGAAGTTGCACCTAATAATGTCACACACTATGTATCCATCCAAAGACGCTAATTAAATTTATGCGCAAATCTGGAATATCACATAAAAGATGTGCGAATAAAGCAGTGTTTCCATCCAACGAGTCAAAGAAAACCAAATCGTCACTTCCTGATTAACTAGCGCCAAGTGTCAACAGTAAAAACGGAATTTGCCGCAGTACAACTAGCTGCGTGAATCTTTTCTTCATTTAATAAATTACTTGCGTTTCAGAAGACAGTATGCCGATGCGCAAAGAATGCATGGTGGCGCATGAGATGCAAAACACAGATGCTCTTGACAGTTCTGAAGGTCATTAATAATATAATAACACTAATACTGAAATGGTTAAGGCATTTTAGAATGACCAAAACAACATTTAAGATGTGCTCAGCAATGTGCTCAGCTGGCTGGTTTGTCCATTCACACACATTTTTATCATCACATGATCTCTTATAACAAAATCACAACAATGTGCTTACTGGAATTTGTTCGGTAAGTGTTTCCATAGTAGTGTTTTCTTATTGAATAAAATGTTTATCCTACTCAGTTATGCGCATACATTTTTTGTGCGTATTTTCAAAATTGATGCACATCGTTGCCTTTTCATCAACCGATTTTTTTTTATATGCAGATGCAAAATGCGCAGAAAAATAGGTGGATGGAAACAGAGTCACACCAAGTAAAAATCAAAAATAAAAAAAAAACTATGATGTTAAATTAACTGAATTGAAGTGAACTATCCTTTTAAAGGGGACCTATTATGCAAAAATCACTTTTATAAGAGGAATAAACACAGTTGTGTGTTAACAGTCTGAATACAACCAGCTTCTAATGCCAAAAAAAATTAATTTTATTTTTCATAAACAGAAACTTTGACATTCTCCCTTTGTCCATGTCAGACAGCCCTGCCCATTAGTGATGATCTCTCCCTCATTTGACACATTTGTTAGTTGTAGCTCCACCCTCTTTAAAAAGAGCACAATCTTATTTGAATTTAAAGCGAATAAAAGTGGCAGTTTTGAAGAGTTGTAAAACATTACTTGTAGGGTATTTTAAGCTGAAACTTCACATACACACTCAAGGGATATCAAAGACTTATTTTACATCTAAAAAAAGCGGCATAATAGGCCCCCTTTAAAGCATGACTGAAACTAGTGTGAAATGTGTTAGAAAAAACTAAGAGGCACTTGACTTATGTTTACATGTTAAAAACTCTATATAAAATGCCAGGAAATGACTCTCTGATAATTGTGGCTCATTCTGGAAATTGTGGTATGAATGATGATGTCCTTTGTGACAGGTGTGGTGTGTGGAGTCTGAAGAACAGACGTCTTTTAACTGGACGGTGGACAGTGGGACACACAGTATTGAGATCTTCACACTGCTGCCCAGCAGGTTGTACTGGGTCACAGTGGCTGCCGTTAATGGGGCAGGTGTGGGTGTCCAGAGCGACCCATACAAACTGCTCATAGGTACGCAAAAAAAAAAAATAAAGTTCACACTTTATTTTAATGGTCCGTTTGTTGAATTTAAGTTACACTGCATCTACATGCCAACTAATTGTCATTAGATTATAAGAGGACTGTTAGGTTGAGGTTAGGGTTAGTGTAAGTTGACATGTACTTGCAAAGTTTCTTATAGTCAGTTAAATGTCTGTTTAGCAGCAGTATCAACAGATATTAAGCTAATATCTACTAATACTCAAATGGACCCTTAAAATAAAGTGTTACCAAAACTAATAATCATATTAAAGTGTGTTCTGCTCAATATAATCCCTGTCTGTTCTTTTTTTTTCCTCAGAGTCAAGACTGGAGGCGACTTCCTATCAGACAGGCATACTCAGTATGTCTCATTTCCTTAGTGTGATTAAAGAGCCGGTTTTCATTGGCAGCGCTGGCACCCTCCTGTGGTGTGTTTTGATGATTACTGCCGTGTTTTTGTACAGGAGACATTTCAGACAAGCCATTCCCGGTGGCAAAAGCTCGGGTAATCTATAATAAAGTCTCCATTTACAATCTTTTTCGCCCTATTAAACTCATATCTACATTTTATATATGTTTCATTTATTTATAGGTTTATATAGACTGGAAAGTGAAGATCTCATCATCAAACACAGGTAAAACAGTAATGATAAAGTACAGTGGTGAAAATAGTACAGTAAATACATTGTGTTGCTACGGTCTACTAAATATTGCATTTTATAAGCTCCAGTTACACAGATCATATTTAGGTAGTTAAAATTATAGGATTAAAAAATGTAGAGTAAAAATATATAGAATTCTTATTACAAAAATCAGGTATGGCATAATTATGACTTAATGTCATAATTTTGTCTGCAATTTCATAATATGACCTGATGATTTTAAATTCACATGATCATTTATGACTTATATAATTATGGCTTAATATCTCAATATTTCAACTTAAATTATTGTGCTTTCTTAAAGATATATGCTTCACCCAATAATTTAAATTGAAACCATTTAATTCGCCTCCACTTTATAGGTTTCACAAGCACAAAAGACATTTTAATAACCAGTTTGACTTTAAATATAAATGAATAAATAATTCATTCATAATTATGACCTAATACTCTTTTTTTATTAGATCTCATAATATCTATGCAATATTTCTTACTTTTGACATTTTGTGTCAAAATTATGTCTTCTGCCACTGTCATTAGACTTTTTATCTTTGGTAGTGACTGCTTTTCACAAATAACGGAGTGATCTTTCTTTCTTTTCTAGAATGGCGGCTCCAGACTCTCCTTGGATCTCAGGAGGCTGGAGGCCAGGCTCCAACAGTGAGCCCAAGCAGGGCCTTTGGACCCCGAGCCAGGAGAACTCTGGCCTTCGAAGAACCAGTGAGTCACAGCTTTAGCCTCCCCTAGAGAACTTGAAACTATAAACACCATAAAAGGGCATATAAAAAAAACACCCCAAATAATTTCTTCTTCAGGAAATACAACACCAACTTCTTTTTTAATTGTTATTATTCTTTAACGTTTCGATTTATCATCAATCTCAGCAGTCACTCTTAGTTTTTTTTCCTCTTGTCATCCCTCTGGGTGACAGATACGTCTTCATAAAAACCTCCAAAAGATGCCGATCACCCCTGAAGTCATGACTCCTCGTCAAATCTAATTAGCACTGACATCTTGGCACATTATGTAAATCAGTCTGATTTTTACCTCTCTACTGACAGCTCTGCCTATTACGGCTAAAAAGGACCCCAACCCCCTGCGGTCAGCTGTCCCCATCGTGCCAGACAATTGTGGGGTCTATGGCACCTTTTATGTGGATCTATCCGGCAATGGATTGAAGACGTTTAATAGTCCGGGCCGCTGTCCCAGAATGCCTCATGGCAACACTCAACTGCAAAACTCGGAGACCATTCGCATCACAGAGCCCATAGTCAAAACCGCTGTTGTCAGGGAAGTGCAGGCATTGCCATGGAAACGTGCCCTCCCTGCCCAGCCCAACATGGGAGTGAAGAAGGAATCATGGGAGAAAAATGTCAAGCGTGGTGAGATGTTCATTCATTCTTTATTCAGATTCAAGGCATATGTTTGCGTATGCCTACTTGTAGCTCAAGTAGTTATGCATGAAGCTAGCAATGCTAAAGTTATGGGCTTGACCTCCAGGGAAAGCAAGAACTGATAAAATGTGTGCTTTCGATGTAATGCAAGTCGCATTGAATAAAAGCATCTGCCAAATGCATAAATCTAAATGTAAATGTTTGTTTTTTTCTTCCAGAGCTGCATGCGGTGAAAAGCGCCCCACTGATGCCTCTGAATCAACAAGCTCTGGCAGTGTGCAGTGCACCGAACCATCAGCAGAGATTCAGTCAGCATCCTGCAGGTTTGAACACCAGCATTGTTATTCTTATTTAGATATTAACAAACAGAATATAGTTGGCGGCGATAGCAATTAATGTGATTTAACCAAGTCAGACATGTTCCTGGATCAACAACATTCTAATCAGCCAATCAGGGGATAAGTTTACAGGGTAATGCTTTACAATAAGGTTTCATTAGTTAATGTATTTACTAACATGAACTAAGTATGAACAATACTTGTCGAGCATATATTAATCAAAGTTCTACATTTACTAATGCCTTATTCATCCTAGTAGTTGACATTAATGCACTGTGAGTTAAATCAACTGTGTTTTTGTTAACTAACATGAACAAATTCTGTAATGAGTGTACCGTTCATTGTTTGTTCATGTTAGTAAATGCATTAACTAACATTAACTAATAAAGGGTATATGCAGGAATCCTAAAGGTAATTTCAATACCTTTTTAAGACTTTTTAAAGACCTTCTCAGAATATTTTAAGACCTCATCGCCACTTCAAGTCCTAATCAGTAATAAACAATTCTTAATAAATAGTTGTAGTTAAATAAATCAATGGAGCACAACCATGCAACAGAACTCAGATAATCTCAGAAGAAACAAAGCTTGAAAGAAAAAAATTACGCTGTTGCAGTTGCTTCAACCACCGTTTAAACTTGTCTTTCTCCAACCAGGAGTACGCAAACTTACATTTTCCTATTTTGTCATCTGTTTCGCTACATGTGGAGACCGTCACATCACCTTCCTGTGTTTGTCGCAAATTATGTGTCACCTGGACAAAGGAGCTTGACTGGACATGCCACGGCCCAAACCAATCGTGTGGATTGAGCACACCGTAGTTAATCAGGGCTCGAAATTGCGACCGTTTTGGACGCGAATGCGCCCGAAATTTTATGTATGCGATCTTAAAATATATCTGTGAGCATTTGTGCGAGTGCATAAAATTGTTGCGAATGGATTGGTTAAAATCAGCTGTCAATCACTCAGTCAGTGCCTTCTGCCTTCAGATGACAGGAGAGCTACAACCGCGAAAATGTAAAGCGCTGAAGATGAGAATGAAAACATGAAAACTGATCATGTTGTGGATGTTAATCCACCATCTACATTTTTCAAAGAGTCGATAAAAGACTTTCATTGGCTTAAAGTCCATTATGAAAATAACTAAAGCATTCACTGTAAAGTCTGTGGGACGGAATTTTCAGGTAACTGCCACATCTACACATTTTAAGCACGGGAGGTTCTTTTAAAAAATGTATTTTCTTGTGATGACGGGATTTCATTAAGACATATTTTCCTCACGCAAGCATATCTATTTTTTTGCTTGTTAGTTTTGATTAGTTTTGATTTCAAATTCAATAAATCTGTTCATGTAAAACTTGTAGTAACGGTGCTTATCATTTTTAGTGGGTGCGACTAAATTTTGGCTGGTGCGTCTAAATTTTTCAAGTTAGGAACACCAGTGCTACCAAGCAGAAAGGTTAATTTCGAGCCCTGTTAATATTTGGAAGAAAATAAATATATTTATGCTTTTTTTGTCAAACACTTTGGACAATGCTTGAACAAAATTTAAGACCTCGTAAAAACACGATTAAGACTTTTTAATACCTTTTAAGGGCCTTAATTTTTTCATAATTGATTTATCAACTTTTAATACTTTAAGACCCCGCGGACACCCTGTAATACAACCCTATTGTAAAGTGTTAGTGTTAAGTTTAGGCTTACAGTTAGAAGGTTATGTGCTTTTACAACATTGTTCTCCAACTGTTAATCCTCTGATTTTGGGAAAAATGTACAGTTGGGGTCAGAAATTAGGTATGGATTATATTTTCAAACAGGAATTCACTCTATCTCGCTTCAGCTAAAATTAGAAATCTTTATTGTCCACACATGTGGAAATTCTTTTTTGACCTCCCAAAAATCACACATACAAAAACATAAATGCAGAGCACAAACAAAAAGCTTCCTACACCACAGATTACCAACAATTTAATTATTTTTTTCAATTCACCTTTATGTGTATAGCGCTTTTACAATGTAGATTGTGTCGAAGCAGCTTCACATAAAAGGTCACAGTAAATTTAAATAGTGTAGTTCAGTATTTTAAAGTTTAAGTTCAGTTCAGTTTAGCTGAGTTCAGTGTGGTTTAATAATCACTACTGAGAGTCTAAACACTGAAGAGCAAATCCATCGATGCGCAGCCCTACAGATCCCGAACCATGCAAGCTAGAGGCGACAGCGGCGAGGAAAAAACTTCACCAATTGGCAAAAGTGAAGAAAAAAACCTCAAGAGAACCAGGCTTAGATGGTACAAGAGATTTCTTAAAAAAATTGTTTTTGCTGTAGGTACTCTGTATCGTCTACCAGAAGGAAGCTTTTCAAATTCATAATAAAGAGGATGAGTGGAGTCCTGAACTTTCTGTGAGGCTTTCCGTCTGGTCTGGTTTATATCCAGTTCTACAAGCTGCTTCTGGGGGTCCAATATGATCTTACTAGCTGTGTTAACAATAGTTGCAAGTTTATACTTGCTTCTAGCTCCAAGATTTCCATACCAGCAAGAAATAATATAGGAGATAATACTTTCATCCAGACTGGTATAAACCTTTCTCAGAATACCCTTACTAACATTAAAACTATTTAATTTCCTTAAAAGAAAGAGTCTCTGTGTTGCCTTCTTATAGATGTAGTCACCAAAATTAATATCTAAAATAAACCCTAAGTACTTAAAACTGTTTACAATCTCAACGTGTTTACCCTTAATAACTGGATGACATATAGGATGCCCTTTCCAACTAATAATTAGCACTGTCCTCGCACCATGTCACCAGATGTTCCATGTGCTCAAAGTAGGCTCTTTTTAGCTCCTCCTTTTCTTTGACCGTAAGTCCAACCATGGCCATGTCATCAGCATACTTGAGTGGGGTAATATTGCTTTCAGAAATCTGCATTTCACTTATATACATGGAAAATAATACAGGTGATATCACACAGCCTTGGTGTACTCCAGTGTTTAAAACAACCTCTTCAGATATTGAACCCTGTACAGACACTTGGCTCCCTGTCCTAATAAAAGTATAAATCTTTAAAAAAAAAAAATCTCTTCTAAGCTGGTCTACATCTCCTCAGGTGGCGTATCGGAGTCTGTGAAGCCGCTGAGTTCTCCACGTATCCTGCACTACTCTGCCTCCCTGCAGCTGGTGGACATGTTACCCAGCCCTCCACCTCCTCCCATGGAGGACAACCACAGCCTGAGCTCAGAGGACGAGTAAGAATCACACTTACACAGCAAAAGCGAAATGTGCAGAGCTTTTATAGCTCTTATTGAATAAGAGTGGTTCATGACTCCTAATGCATTTAATGTTACTTTATAAATACTAAATCTATCCTGATACATTTTAAAAATTCACTTTGTAAAAATTGTAGTTGAAACATAATAGGATAGTTCACTCAAAACCATTGTCATAGTTTACTCACCCTTCACTTGTTCAAAACCTATTTATGTTTCTTTCTTCTGTTAAGCACAAAATAAGTTATTCTGAAGAATGCTGGTAGCCATTGACTTCTGAAGTACTTCCTTTCTACTTTGAAAGTCAATGGAGCAACCAGCTTTCTTTTAAAAATCTTCTTTTGTGTTTAACAGAAATCATGAAGGTTTAAAACCACATGAGGAAGATTAAATGATGAGGTGATTTTCATTTTTGGGTAAACTATCCCTAAGTGCTTGAGGGTATGTTTACATGACAATGATAAAGAATTTAAAACTCTAAATGTTTTGCTCATATACAGATGACAACGTTCTCAAATAATTAACATTTAAAAACTATTTAAAAGGCTGTTTCATGGTATCATTTTCAGAAACATGCACTTTGAAAACTATTTTAAGGTTTTAGACCCTCAAAACCTTAGCTATGTAAAAGACAAAATTCTAAAGTTTTCCATTTTCTGTGAGAATTGTCTTGTGTAAAATTACAGTTAAATTAACATTTCCGAATGCTACTCCTAAAACATGAGTCCTAAAAACACAAATGACACAATTGTTGAAAAGCTAAAAGAATTTGAGGTATAGTTTGTCTGGGAGCAGTTTAATTTAATATTAATTTAACATGTCATAAAGCTCCAATCATCTCAGACTGGTTTCTTGAACATGACGATGAGTTCACTGTACTCAAATGGCCTCCACAGTCACCAGATCTCATTCCAATAGACTTTCAATCCAACCTTTGGGTTGTGGTGGAACAGGAGATTCGCATCACAGATGTGCAGCGTTGATGCTACCATGTCAATATGGACCAAAATCTCTGAGGAATATTTCCAGTACCTTATTAAATCTATGCCACAAATGGATTAGGGCAGTTCTGAAGGCAAAAGGAGGTCCAACCCAGTGCTAGTCAGGTGTACCTAATAAAGGGGCCGGTGAGTGTAGATGCTCTGAACTTCTAGTTTTCCTTTTATCAGACAGTTCAATTCCACATGTGAGAACTTCAGATAATCGCCCTTCTCCCTACGGCTTCTCAAATGGGCATAAACTTCAGAGTTTCTCCATTCTGTCATAGCAGGATGTGAGTGGTCCTTAATAACTACTGCCACAGAACCCAAGATTTCTGTCCATCTCCCGGACATTTGAGGGGTCGTGGCCCTGCAGGTCTGTAATGACGGTGTCTGTGACAATACTATGTCATTATACTTTGAGAAAAGAGAAGTCTACTACTGTCTCTCTGCTCTCAGACTACAAGACTGAAAACCAATTTAGCCTATTGCTCAAGTCTAATGGACAGGGAGGCAGAAGGGGAAATGGCCCACGCTATTTATTAGAAGGTCTGTAAGTGGGAGGAAGTGTGTTTTAAATGCTGTAGGACACAGACAGGAAGCTAATTTTGGCAGCGAACACTGAAACTGCAGGCTTCATGCCACAAGGGACAGACAAAAAAAAAGGACCAGAGTTGCAAGCTGGAACACACATAGAACTGCCCACTCAGAAAGTGTCAAAATCCTACACAGATATTAGGACATAAACACCCTCCTAAGAGGTCATTTTATTGCTGATGGGTTGCTCTTTAAAGTCTCAGGAGACCTTATGGTGTTATTAGTTATGTTCATGTAAGTGCTTTGTCTGCTGAAATTTCCTAGACTCAAATGTGATTATAGAAGTATAAAAAAAGTTAATTTTGCAATGAACTTTTAATTGCACACATTGGAGCTTCTGAAAATTATTTATTTATTTACTTCTTAATACTCGAAATACTGGGGTATTTTTTTAATTTATTCTTTCTCTCTGGTGCATATTATGATTTCCATTTGTGATTTTACTTTGCAATGGGAAAATATCAAAAACAATTCACTGAGAAAAATGCCGGAAAAAATAGACTTCATGGTCTGTAATTAAGAATAGTAAAATGCATTAATTTGTGTTAATTTATTCTTGGTTAATTAAATCCGTTGAAGGAACAAATTAGTAAAATGTGCTGACAATTTACATAAAATAAAAGGAATCAATTTATTAATGGTATTCATGGCTAGAAAACCTGTTTTTTTCACTCTAGCTTTAAAAAGATTTAAACTAAGATAGAAATGAACATGCAGGGAAAAAAGCTGGCCACAAATTACTAATTAGCATTAGCAATTAGCAGTGAAATAAATAGGAATAGCCTCCTAGTAGGGTTGTCACGATACTGGAATTCAATACCAATCGGTACTGAAATGTTAAAAACGTCCATTTCCTGCGAACATTTGAGCGCTGTGGAGTACGTTCTTAAACAGCGCTGATTTGCCATTGTGTTCACATGCTTAACAGAAATGACTGTGATTGTCTCCACTTTCCTTCCTAATCTGCAATTGCCTCTCTGGCTATACCACTAACTGTGCCCTCTTTCTCCCTCTCTCTCTTAAAAAAAAAAAAAAAAGACTTTTACACACCTGAAACTTGTCTATAGCGCTTGTTCACTGCTGCTCTTATAGTTGTGTAAATTGCTTCCTTGTCCTCATTTGTAAGTCGCTTTGGATAAAAGCGTCTGCTAAATGACTAAATGTAAATGTAAATGTAAAATGATTGGTTGTGAAGGTTATCGGTTCACCGAACTCAGATACAACCATAGAAACAGAGACACTGGAGTATTTTAAAGTCCCGTCGATCAGCTGGTTTGTCTATAAGCTGACAAACAAGCGATCTGCTGATGAATTGCGGCTTTAAAACGCTCCAGCGTCCCTTTATCTGTGGTTACACACAGTAAACAGCGGTGAGTTCGGTGAACCGATAACCTTCAGGGCCAATCACAGTCATTTGTGTTGAGCATGTGAACACAATGGCAAATCGGCGCTGTTTATTACGGCGAATCACAGTCATTTTTGTTGAGCACATGAACACAATGGCAAATCAGCGCTGTTTAAGAACATGCTCAAATGTTCGCTGGAAATTTACGTTTTTTAAAATGTCAGTACCGATTGGTATCGAATTTCGGTATAGTGACAACCCTATCTCCTAGCTTAGCAAATATCTATCTAAAGATAGCAGACTAGATGGCTAACATATGTTAAGTTAATTTGCTGAGCAATTAGCACTTAAATCTTTAATTGTAGCTAGTATTACGTAGAATGCTAGTGCTGCCTTGTGGCTGGAATGACATCCCCTGCATTAAACAAGCCAGAGTAATTGGCGATTCAATCCTGAGGCACCCCTGACGAATAGTCACTATGCCAGTGTGCAGGTAAATTTCACTCCTCTGAACCCGAATAGGTGTTCTAGCTAGAGCCCATGGTCTTTAGCTTCCTTGTTAGAGTGATTGACTCCCATGCAGAAAGTGACCAGTTCGATCCCAGTTCGGAGCGGGTTGGATTGTGTAGGACCGGTAGGGTTACAATAGTCTACTAACTAGTCAGAAAGGTAGCACAATTAACAAGCTCATTTTATTATATTTCTGATCCCTCAGGTCTACCAGATCCACCAAGCTAACAGTGGACATTGGTTCTCAGCAGTCTGTATGTGCTGCCTCTGGGCTCCAGGGTTCAGCTTCAGCCACTACAGGCTGTCCAAACAACCACAGTCCAGCCCAGCTAAGCCCATCCTTTAGCCATCTGTCCACAGCCTCCTTCTGCCTCTCCACTGATGACTACCAGGACACGACGCTCAGCACTCAGGGCCACACTCAATACATGGAGATCAGCCCCAAACCACAGAGACAGAGGTAAGAGAACACCTATAAGTGTCTCCCATACATTGATTTATTTTGTGACGGCTGACCACAATATGAACACTGACTGCCATAAATGGGCTAGATAGTTCCTGTCAGTAGAAATTGACAGGCACAAACACATGTCATTTGCTCAGATATCACACTGTCCATGCTACTAGCTTGATATTATTCATTAAGTAGCTTCAATAGCAAAATAAAAAGCTACACAATGTGGTTTTTACTATTTTCAGAGGAATTTTACCTACATTATTTTTAAATACGCAGCCACAATCTCTCACTCTATAATTTATTCAAATAACTGCTGTCCTTTTAAACTATTTATTAGAATTTAACAACGATAGACAAAGTTGAGGAGTGTTTCTGTAATCAAGACAGTAGCTGGGTTTAACTTAACTATAACTTTTTAAATCTGGGAAATGTGAGCTGTTCGGACATTGTAGCTGTTTTTGTTGCCTGTGCCTTTAATGCTAATGAGCTGGGAAACTGCACTCCTACGTCATGTTGGGATCAGCCTCAAAATGGGAGGGATTAGGATCCTATTTTAACGTCAGGAAAATTTAAAAAAGAGACTTACTGTGTTTATATCACCCCAATATGTCTGTGGACACACTATACCTACACACAGTTCTGTCCAAACAGCTTACAAAAGATAATTTTCATCATAGCTGCCCTTTAATGGAAACACCTAATTCAAGTTTTTTTTTTTCCTTCATTTTTTTGCGAACTTTGAAAAGATTTGTTTTACGTTAAGATTGAAACCCAGCTGATGATTTTGCATTGCTAGTAAAATAAGCTAAATTAAATTGTCTGTGTGTGAATTGCGCTATTCAAATAGACTGTCAAAACTGCAGAGTTCCACAACCTGACACAAATCCATTAGGTTAATGTAATTAATTTAAGTAGATTAAACATAAAAAATAAGCTTCACCCCCCAAAAAATCTAGGAATTGTGTCGTTTGAGCTAATTTTAAATAAGTAGTTTGAACAAGCAGCAAAAATCTTTTTTTGAGTGTCAACTTGATCTTCTTTATTTTGTTAAATAAACTACATTAGCCGCTCTAACAACTTCTAACTCGCATTTGGTTTTTTTTTTTCTTATTTTTTAGCGAACTCTGAAAAGGTTCGCTTCATGTTAAGATGGAAACCCAGCTAATGATTTTACATTGCTAGTAAAATAAGCTAAAATAAGCTAAAGTTCCACAACCTACACAAATCCATTAAGTTAACATAACTAATTTAAGTACACTGAACTTAAAGTTTAAAAGTTTCCCCCTCCAAATAATCTAGGTACAGTATGGTGTCGTTTCAGCTCATTTTAAATATGTATTTTAAACAAGCAGCAAAAATCAAGTGTCAACTTGATCTTCTTTATATTGCCAAATAAACTACATTAGCCATTCTTACAACTTCTAACTCACATTTAAGGCTTTTTCTTCAATTTTTGCAAACTTTGAAAAGATTTGGTTTACGTTAACATGGAAACCCAGCTAATGATTTAGATTTTTCTGGAAAAATAAGTGAAAATAAATTGTCAGTGTGTGCGAATTGCCCTATCCAAATACACTGTAAAAAATGCAGAGTTCGGCAACCTAACACAATCCAAGATAACGTAATTAATTTAAGTAGTTTGAACATAAAAAAATAAGTTTGTGTCGTTTCAGCTAATTTTAAATAAGTAGTTTGAACAAGCAATAAATATATTTTTTGAGTGTCAACTTGATCTTTTTTATATTGCTAAACAAATACAAAATGTGGTAAAAAAAGAATGAGAGTTAAAGACTGATATTTTCTGAAGCCTACGAATACACAGTGTTACAAGTTAAATCTGCTAATAAATCCGCCTTTTGCTTCCACATTCGCAATATTTGCAATATTAAATAACTCACTTTGTATGAATGTATTTAAAGAGTGGCCACAAATGCAGTAGTCAGTCACATATGAAGACTGGGACTTATTTTGATGTCTTCCTTCAGCACATCCCATCAGAGTACTCCATCGATGCCCCGTCCATTCTCTCCTACACCCACGCTGGGCTATATCTGTGGGCCTGGGGACCGGGAGATGGATGAGGAGCAGGAGACTGTGCCGATCGGCCTCAGGAGAGCCACTCTAAGGAGCACACCGTCCTCTTGCTGCAGCGAATGGGAGGGTTCATTGTGGAACGGCTGGGGTTCGGTGTCTGAGAGCAACGTGACTAGCGCTCGCACCAGCATCATCAGCTCCTCGGACTGCTCCTTCATAAATGATGCCAACTTCGCCCGCGTCCTGGCTTTGACTGCTGAATCCATGAGCGGTACTTTATCAGGTGAGATACAAATTCTCTTCAACATTTGTAGTATGAATACATAAATATTGAAGTAGCTGGTTTGCTAGAAGCAAGTGCTGAGGTAGATCCCAGAAATGGCCACTAGGTGGAACAATTTCCCTGTGAAGCCAAGCTCTCTGGGTTTATCAGCTGGGCCAGATTGAAAAGCTTTGCTAATGTGCAAACTATTGAAAATGGCCAGTATTTACTTAGTCCAAAATAAAATAATACTTAAAAATAAAACAACTACATAAATAAGTGTAAATAATTTTAATCAAGTTCAAATAAAAGTATATTATTATATTAATCCCAGATCTCAACTTTTACATGTAAACTACATTATTATGTCATATAAATAATAATTATTGTTATTAAAGCACACAATATACTGACATTGAGGAGATGAAACTGTTGAATAAAGTGATTATTTTTGTTTTATGCCTGCACAAACTTATTCATGTAGTTTCTGATTGAACCACTGAAGCCATATTGTGTTTTGAGCATGTTTTTGGTATTTTTCTGGGATTTGAACATCGAGGTCATGGCTGTTTACACTCAGAATATGACATTTGCTGTTTTTTCAAACCACTTCTTTAAAATGAGCTGTAACAACATGGTTCTTGAGGGTTCTTTGCAACAGACTTAATTGTTTTATGTTCAATCTTACATTTGTAAAAAAAATAATAATTTAACTTAATTTCTTTATTTTGTCCCAACACAAATCAATTGTGTGGAATGCAGCATTTTTTACAGTGTATGGAGAATTCAGGACCTCAGATTTCAGCTAAAATATTGGTAATTAATCTAAAATCTCATTAGAATGTTAATGTATTGAATATGTACGTTTAATGTAATACAATTACTGTTGTTTGTTAAAGGCACAGTATGTAGTTTTTGCAAAGGCAAATTTCTTCTGGGTCTACTCATAAGTTATTTATAAATCCGATAAGATTTACGTGTGATCACTTAAATCTTAAGCCTGGTTTCTCTCGAGGTTTTTTTCTTTCACTTTGTCAAAATAAAGTTTTCTCCTCGCCACTGTCGCCACAGGCTTGCTTGGTTTGGAGCTGCGCATTGATGGATATGCTCTTCAGTGTTTGGACTTTCAGCAGTGAAAAATAAACCACACTGAACTGAACTATACTGAACTTCAATTCTGAAAACTAGACTGACACAGTTTCAATTTACTAGAACTCTGCTTTGACACAATCTAGATTGTAAAGGTGCTATAGAAATAAAAACAAACTGAATTGAATCACATTGTGATTTTTTTAGCTGCTTACCAGCTTCTTCTTTTCAGCTTGTCATTGTCAGTCACACGTTTCTCAGCTCTTCGGTGCTGTAAAATTATTCTGTCTCATTTGCATAGTCAACAAACACGTTATGCAAATATTTGCTTCAATTCAGTTCCTTTGGAATTATACATAATTACGTGTTATGACAAACAGTGGCTACAAAGTATCTAGGGACTTTATTCTCACTTAATAATATCTGAATATCATTGCATTCCACAAAATATATGTGGCCTTTATTCTAATTAAAAGATAAATACTGTACAAAAAGGGCTTTTGGTAGAGATAAATGAAGACAAAATATTTTTGGATGCTTTCAGGTTGTCAGATTTGAATGGAACATTTTAACGATTGATATGAGACCAGTAGGTTAAAAATAACAACAACAAAAATTCAATAGCTCGGAGTCATCATCTGATCTGATACCTTGTTATCTAATGCAATCACATTCAGACTATTTGAAGTGTCTCTTAAGTGCCTTTCGTGATCATTGCATAACCAAAGGGGAAGAACTTTGTATTTGGGAAGAGAATTTCCATTGTCAGATCACATTGGCGAGGCACTGCAGCATCACGCTTCCCAATGAGACAGTGAAAAATAGCAACGCTACTTTGCTACAATGAAAAATAATGGGATTTGAGGGCCTGTCTGCAAATTGTCTGCACTCCCCCACCGTCCGCTCTGAAGTTTCAGCAAATCAATCACGGCTTTCAAAAGAGAAACCTACAGGGACTTTCCTCTCTCCATTTGCTGATTGTTTCCCCCTTTCGCTCTCCCTCCGTCTATCTTTCAATCTCGGCGAATGCATCAGGTTAAATGACTGGTACATTGTAAACCGATGTGGCCAGCAGCATTGTGCGCTTTTATCCGGTGTTATTATGGTCAAATTGACTTGTGCATCTTTATGCGTGTTAACAGATTGCCTGTCTTTGTGTATTTTGCACCTATGTGCATGTGTGCGCATACATCGCTCTTAATCTGCTTCGTGATGTGTGTGTGATGGTGCAGATTTCTCCCCGCCTGCGTCCCCCCTGAGTGTCCTGTTCCCCCCTCGAGAGTGTTTTGGAGAGGTGGAGCCTCTGCCCGTGTGGGACTGGAGCACAGCATGGGTGGAAGAGTTGGAGGCCCAGTTTAAAGCCTCCAGAGACCCCAGAAGACCTGCCCGAAACTCAGGCATTGAGCGTTGGAGAGGACATCTGGAGAGCCCCTCGCACCGATGATCGACCCACACATGCTTAAGGCTTGTTTATGGACTACATTTCCCTGCGTTCCTCAGGGCAACTGCCTTTACTTGTAGTTACAACGAGTTTGGGTTAGTAGCAAGGTCAGTTAAATCGAACACACTGCTGCAAGGTACAGTATGTGCAGTGTACACCACTTTCCATATGGACAGTTGTACCACACCATCATAAAGACTATTGTAAATAAAGCAGTTTTATTTAATAAACCTCCACATAAGCTTTTATAAATAAAATATCATTTGCGATTTTATATGACAGAGCTATCTAAACCAGTGGTCCCAACTTTTTTATCACAGCGGACCGGTCAACACTTGACAACTTTACAGCAGCCCGGGGGATTCTATGTAGATTGCTACGACCATCAACCGTTTTCTTAGAAGATGACAAGCTGATCAAACATTGCTGTAACTCTGATACAAGTTTAATTTATGGAGAAAATTAAAAGTACTGCATTGTTTGGGTGTTTGTGTTTGTCTGAGATAATTAGTCTACTGAAATGTGTATGTTCCATACAAAGTATGAAGCTGATCAGTTAGATCTCGTCCATGACTCACGAAACCGGGTGCGCCTGGCACGCATGCATCCCATGACCATGCTCAAGCAGTGCGCCTCCATTGAAAATAACAAACTTGTGCGCGGAAAATATACGATACGTGAACAACTCATTTGCTATCATTTGCGATCTCCAGCAGTTGATCTTCTTCTTGCACAGACATGCTGGATTCACCTAATTAGTTGACAAATGAGTTGCAGATCCATTCCTTGGCAGTTTGCGGGTCCTCCCTTGGACCTTTTCCGCTTCGCGAAGAAACTTCCCAAAGATGTCTGTTTCTTACTTATTTTGCTAGCTTGTGGGTTCAATTTTGGCACTCAAGTGACCGAGATATAACCCGAGAATATAAAAGATTTTTCAAAATAAAATATCGTTCAGACTTGGATAATAAATAAAATGGAAAAAATTAAGGATTTGTTGTGCAGCCTGGTAACAATTGATCCACGAACCGGTACCGGTACGCAGCCCAGAGGGTTTGGGACCACTGATCTTAAATTACACGGGAAATATTATACGAGACGTTTTGTATTTTTAGTTTTTATTATGATTTTTTTTCTTGTTTTTTTTGTGTATTTTATATTAAATAGTAGTTGATTTTGCATTTAAACTGGAATATAACTGAAGTTAATGTTAGCGATTGTAGATCGTATGTTTTTTAACGGCTATATCTAGAATTGGGAAACCGCATTAGCGACACTGGTGTCTGTTCTGTGAACTGCATCAGGCTGACAGACGAAGAATTGAAAAATATACAGTCATGATAATTTGATTATAAAGTATATTTGAGATTACAGACCATTTAGGTCTATGTGAAATATAGTCTGACTGCAGTATCTCATGATACATTGAGATTATGTTGACATTCGTTGCAGATGTCATAGAATGGAAAGAATGGGAGTTCATCACATATATTTTCAAAGTCAAATCATCCTGAACATCGTTCACATAAAGTTTATTTGTTACAAGATTTTCACATATTGACAAAAAAGGGTGATGACTGCATGAAGTATATTACATTCGTACATATAGGCCATTTTAAAGAAGTTATTTTATTGTTTATTACCCATTAATTAGTATTGAATTGTTTTAGATGTTCTTTTTATGTACATCATAAACATTCCTCACTTTCTGCACTACTAAAGAGCTGCATTTTAAGCATTATATTTTTACTAATTGACTTTTAAAAATTGTAATAAACATATTTTATCACAAGAAGTAGTATCTGCCTCTAAGATCCCTGTGACAAATGTCTGTGTTATTTTTTGCTGCATTGTTTCTAACTGTCTCATAGTTAAGGGGGAGTACAAGAGGTCTGTCAACAGAACACGTACGGCCCTCCGGAGCTCTAATCCTCACCGCAAGCCAGAAGAACCAAATCAGACAACCCTTGACACCCACCGGACACACACACACAGAAAACACAAGTGACCATGGCATGACTGCAGAGGGATTATCGCTTGTCCCCTTCTCTCTCTCTCTCTCCCTACGGCCATATGCTTGGCACAAAAACACACCTCCCCCTTTACACACTTGTATTCGTGTGCACATAAACACACTATTCAGATCTACAGCCTTGAATTCGTCTGTGGCCAAAAAGACATCTTTTTATAGCCTGCTGGTAATCCTTTGACCCAGTTTGCCATGCAAGAGCACACTAATACACTACCAACTTTTGCCTGTCTTGCACTCAGTTTGGTTCATTTGTCACAGAAGAGGTCCCGCAAGGGTTATTTTGCAGGAAACAAGTCTTTATAACGTGATTTAGTTTTGTGGAAGTACTGTTGATCAAATGCCTGCTGATTACATCCTTGAGATAAAATGTTCAGCAAGAATTTTGCATTTTGTGAATAAATGTGCGCAAAAATTGCAAAGGTGTTCAGTGTGGTTTTAAATCAGGGGTCTCAAACTCCTGACTGACAAGATTCGGCCGCCCAAAATATATGTTTTTGAATCATTATCATTGTTGTGCACGTAACCACTGGCAGTTTTTAACCCCCGCCTATTGGATGTTTAAAGTACTGCACTATATTATACCTTATTTTTTCAGTTTTACTTTTGTTTTAATCCTGTGGCTGATTTAAACGTTGAAATAAATGTGCCAAAGTGCTCTATTTTTACTAAAGCTTTATATTTGTAAATATTCAAGGGTCATTTGATTATTATCAGTTTTATACCACCTGTATTTTGTTGAACAAACACTTTTTCATGGCTTACATGTTATGCTGGTGGTGTAACAAGTATGCTAATTTAGCTAATATTCGATTCAAATGGTCTCATTTAATAGAGATTTTCCTCATATGCATATTGAGATTTCTATGAAAACTGCTGGTTGAATTGAACAAGTCAAAGTACACAGTTTATAATGGTTGGTTCATTAATGTAAATAGAAGTTGTTGTTTTTTTACCTGTTTTAAATGGTGTACGATAAAACATGGTCACATTTATAATGAATTTGCAATTCGAAGTATAAGTCACAAAAACAAGAATAAGTGTGAGAATTAAATGACTAATAAATGTAATTAGGACACAATTGCTAGACATGATGTTGCTAATATGAGAAATAAAGTTCCACTTGTTTCATATAAAGCTACAAATATCATAAATTGCTAGATGGTTTTTTTAGGTTTAATTTTGGCATTTTTTGCTATTATTATGAAAGTGCAGTAGACATTGACAGGAAGTGAAGCTGGAGTGAGAGAGAGGGATGAGATCGCAAAAGGTCTCAATAGGGCTGCACGATATTGGAAAAAACAGACATTTAATATATTTTTTTTCTGGGATTTGTGATATGAATTTAATTTCATAAGATGACTTTAGTAACTCTATTTGGAAAGAATTCATCAATTTACTTTGATTGAGAGTTTGACTTGCTTGACAGGCTTGGATTTTGTAAGTGAGTGCATCGGCAAAAAAAACATACAAAATGACCCAAAAATATATAAAATAAACAAATTAAATCACGGATAAAAACAACAGAACAATGAGAAAAATAAAATAAAAAGCACTTTATGGACTCAATGGAGTTTAACAGTATTGAGGTACAGAAATTCAATAATCAAACTGTATAAATAAGCACAATCATTCTTTGTTAAAGTGGCAGATTGTATAATTTCTTGTGCCCAAATGGTTTTAAATTTACTTGAAATCTTAATCACAGACCTTGAAAACATAAAAATAAACCAAAACCTTTCACTAATATATTGGGTTTACACTTTGCAATCAAATCATGTGCTCTGAACTGTGGTTCCTGGTTAATTACTATTGCCAACTTGATAGGGCTGCACAGTTCTGGCTAAAATGAGAATCACGATTTCTTTTTTGGCTTAAAATCAAGATGATTCTCATGATTCTGTTTATGAAAAATAAAGGTTAGTATGAGTAGGCTACTATTATTGTTATTTCTCAAACATATGGTAAAACAACAATAATATTAGGCCTATGTGTAGGTCTACTGTCGGTTAAAATGCTAAATTGTGCATAGACTTGGAATAGTGTACTTGAATAGACTGAATGATTACATCAGAATACAACTATTCATAATTATGAAGTTAAAATATTATCTTTGAGACATACTAGCCATTTGTCATTGACAACATTATTAGACCATTTCACTGGTAAAATGAGACATTTGTCATTATCAGATTCCCTCTTGCATTATATTCAACATTATATAGGCTAAAGTAGTTACACAGACACTGTTAAACATTCATTTTCATGCACAACACTTTGTGTTTGCCATGAAAGAAAAAAACATACAGTATTAAATGCTTGTCGTAATCAAAACTCTATAATGTGATATGATCATTTAAATGACGTGCATGCTTTTGGTTTCACTTTCACTGCCGAGTGCACTCATGTCATGGCTGTCGTCACTCTGAGAAAACAAAAACATACATGTAAATCATACTTCCCGCGCAGCTCTCAAACGATCACTCTGTGCAACAAACTGAGCGTTATTTACCACTTTATTACCTGTTATTTACAGCCTATGCAGGTTTTGTTCACTAAAGTAGACATCAATCGCGGGCACGTGCGCGTCCTCTCGGTAGTAAACAAACAGCGCGCTAGCTCACGTGTGATTTTGCGGCCGCAAATACATCACATCACATCACATTTCGAGGTGAATTATTCCTTAGAAATAAAGTATGTGGCACTTTTAACACCATTTGAAGTTATGTATTTGAAACAATGTGAAGACTTGTGCGACTGCCTTTATTCTTCTCTACTTGAAAATATAATTGGCTGAATCATGGAGAGGCTGGATTAAGATCAAGTGGGGGGTCAAATCGAGATCGCAATCTTTTTTCCATTAATTGTGCAGTCCTAACAACTTGACATGGCAGATCCTGCGATGTGTCTATTGACAATTTGCACATTTCAATATTGATGCTGATAAAATATGTTGTGCAGCCCTAGTCTGCAACTTGACCACGCAAAGCGCAATTGCAATATATGTCAGCACATATAAATGGCAACAGATTCTGAGAAACGTAGGATTGTAAAAGGACTGTAAAAAACAGCTGCAATATGATTGAATCAATCAATATGATTCAATCAATAAATCTTGCAATTGTGGCATACATTTTTATGAGAAAGATCATATTAGAAAAAGCATGTAAAATGTAAAGTCAAACTCACTTTTTTATGATAAAATCACAAGTTTAACTGTGTCCACAAGTAATTGCACACATCTTTGGCATAATTTAAGGTATCTTGCCACAAAATGCGACTGGATATGTTTTGCATCAAGGTTTAATACTTCATGTAAAAGGATTGTTTAAATGTTTAACCACAAGTCTAAACGGTCATAATAATGATGACTTAGCAAGTAACGCTAACAATTCACTTGCCAGGGAAATTTAAAACCACGCATCAATGTCTCCAAATTTCTGTCAAACCATTGCTGTGTTTTTGGTCAGCTCCAACTATTTCCAGGAATAGTATGTAGCACATGGGACAGATTTCCAATGTAATGCATTGCGGCTCTAAATTATTGGCTAAATTGACATTAATGTCCAACACCTGAGTCATCATCTCTCTCGTCTGTATCTGTCAACACACTAAATTAAAATTAAAGCCCCCTGTGTGGCGTGCCGTCCAGCCGAGTGGGCTTACTGGAGGTCCTGTACCCAGTCTGAGGTTCAGGGACGGGTGGGTGTGTGTGTGTGTGTGTGAGTGTGTATGTGTGTGTGTGGAGATGAGAAATGGCAGAGTGTTTTGCACTGACCCCATGGGATCCAGCCTTCTGTTGGCCTTCACTGACCCAGATCTGCCCCGAGAAAGATTAAACTCAAGGGTCCTTCTGTTCCCTGAAGCCCACGCTCCACAGGCATGGAGTCAGTTCAACTGTGGAAAGAAGAAGAACAAGCGTTTATTTGCAGTTGGTCAATAATTGTGAAGATTATAACAAAACAGTTGACTGCTTATTAAAGGATCTCTCATGGGAGTTTATCTCAGACGTGCAAACATTGCCATATATTGTAGGAGCAATAAGACTATATATATGATATTGACAAAATAAGAAGTCTAGCGTGGAGTTCCACAATATACACTCAAAAAAAGTTCAAACTACTTGTTTAAAATGAGCTCAAACACAATTATTGAGCTTTCTGAGGACGGCTTGATTGTTTTACGTTTAATTCACTTAAAGTTGTTAATTGTGTGGATGCAATTTTTTATTGTGTTTCATTTGAGCATCGACATCGCAATGTAAGCATCCACAAGTCACATCGCAAGATATGCAATGTTGGGTTGGGATTATAGTTGACCAGAAGCCACAGGTTTAACCATAACGGATTGAAAGTGTATAATTTGAATATGTTTTATAAGGCATTACAGATACTTTAAAGCATTCAGGGACAAAGAAATTTACCATTTGTAACTTTAATAAATCATAATTTTATTGAATTATTTATACAGAAAAGACCTTGCAGTGTTATTTTACATTTGATTATTCAACTTCTGTACCCAAATATTATAGTATTTGGCAACCGTGAAAACAATAAGCACTGTCTATTACACCTTTGTCTTTGGTCTGTTGAATTTATTTATTTGTTTGACTTGTAATTTGTCTATTACATTTTATGCATGATTCACTCCCCTACAGAAACATCCCAATGAAAATAAATAAATTCTACACAAATAGCACTATTCAGATAATCTGTTGAATTTGTATATATATTCAATCATGTGTGTGTATACAGTCAAGCCAGAAATTATTCATACCCCTGGCAAATTATGACTTAAAGTTACTTTTATTCCGCCAGAATGTTTTTTTGACCAGAAATGACAAAGACTTCTCCCAAATGATAATAAGGATACTTTCACATTGCAATTTTTTATGATTATTTCCTTTTTCACAAACAACCGTGGTGTATTTTATGAACTGTAAAGGGGTGTTCTGCTACTACTGTGTATTTCGGCATTTGAAACCTATAATAAGGTCTCTTGTGATTGAAAACACTGATCATTTGTGATTTTGTGCGCATCTTTTTCACGGTGGTGTGGTGAACTCATCAAGGGTTAATGAGCAGCCGCAGATTGAACTGTGAAGGCGGAGTTTTCATATTCATATAATTTTCAAATCATAGTCTTTCATATTTGATTTTGTTAATCTATTAATTATTTAAGTGAAATATAGCTATTTTATGTAGGCCTATGTGTTTTATTCATTTTATATATGCAATTTTTATGGACATATTTTTATATTAAATCCAGCTGAACAATATTTTTTAAAAGGTTAAAGATTAATGATTGGTTAACAAGCGCCAGTTTTACTTTTTATAGTAAAGTATTTGCCCTGTGTGCTATTCTACTATGCTGCTCAGGAGAAGAGGATGTTTGCAGAACAGAATGATGACGCATGTTGATCGATGTGTAAAAGTCACTTGAAATCCTACATAACCGCTCACACTGCGGTCACACTGCAAAACATCAGATCTGCATCTGATTTAAGACTACATATGAAAGTGGCACAAATCTGAATTGAAAAGATCAGATTCCATGCGGTTCACACTGCCAAAACAAAAAGATCTGAGTTACATGTGGGCAAAAAAAAATCATATTTAGTTCACATTTGCCTGCAGTGTATTACTTTAAACAATGTATTTTGCGACACCACAAAATAAATGAAAATATGAAAAAATAGACTAGGACTGCAAGAAAAATCTGACATTGTGATATTTTGTTTTTCTGCAAAATATTGTGTATAGAAATACTGTCAAGCTTGAAATAATCCATACCCCTGGCAAATTCTGACTTAAAGTTACTTAAAAAAATACGTTTGTAGCCTAAAACGATGAGGCATGATTGTGGGGGAAAAAATTCTTTAAGTATAAGTATTTTTTTAAGTAACTTTAAGTCAGAATTTGCCAGGGGTATGGATTATTTCAAGCTTGACAGTATTTCTATACACAATATTTTGCAGAAAAACAAAATATCGCAATATCAGATTTGTCTTGCAGTCCTAGTCTATTGTTTCATATTCTCATTTATTTTGTGGTGTCGCAAAATACATTGTTTACAGTAATATTTTTTCAGCATTGGGATGACCAATCTGGATTCAGACAGAAACATGAATAACAGCATGGTGAAAGATCTACAAGCTTGAAAGTGCAATGTTTACATTTTGCATTTTTTCATCAATATTTTATGTTGGCCCTGCAATTGCTATTTTTTTTAAGAGTTTGATATTTTGATAATATTTATTTTATATTTCTACATTCTTAATCAAACATTCGTCCATAAGTTTTACATAAAGTGACAAATATAATCATATATGAATGAGTGCATATTTGAGCATATACTTTAAAATGTCAAAAAGTAACTAGTCCTTTCCATGTAATTAATATTAACTAATTAAATACATTGTGATACATATTGTTATCAGGATATGAGATGACTTATTTGATGAGATTTTTTAGGGCCATATCACCCAGCCCTATTGCCACATACAGTGAATCCTCACACTTTAGACTCTAAACGCTAATATCATTCTTTTCTCGCCACTAAAGAGCATTCAGGCATTCTAACCTGGTGTTTGTCGTAAAACATCTTGACATTGATTTCAAAGCCAAATGCCAAAGCCGCTGTTTTACTAGCTTGTTTGAACATCGTCCTCTTGGTTTTAATGTGGCAATTGCATGTGCTTTGCATACATTAAAGGAACAATGAGGTTGAAGGCATCCATCTCTGGGTTCTGTAATTAACATGGAAATGGGAGAATGGTATTTTGACTGTGCTTCGCTCGCCTCTGGCCCTCCTGGGCGTGTCTCCAATGACACAAAGCTAATGAATGAGCTTGTGATTTATGGGTAGTGGGCTTACACTTAAGGAAGAGTGCGTGTCTTGACTACTTGGTCTGAATTCTAAGGAGACCTTTAAAGGTGAAAGCTCAGATGATCCTTGTGCCCTCTATAGCTCTCAATAAATTGCACTCTTCATTGGATATACCTCTAAAATGGTCTCTTTAATATAACTAAAATTGTAAAGCAAAGTTTGACACTTATTGTTTATGAGGTTCAAAGTTTAATAGCACAAATAAGCATACCTGTGTGGTGATGTTGACCAGATATTTGCTTATTGGAACATGCTCTTCATGGTAGAGCCTTGTTAAAATGAAGAGTTTAGTTCCAATTTGCTTCAACGGCTGCCTGGAATGTTCTGGTAATCCTGCAGGCCTGCAAGCTTTGGATATTTATATCAGTTTTATATTTTTTAAACATGAATTTTTTCATTGTTTTGGAGCACACTAGCTAATAGATATCCTTAAATCTAATTGACTTAAACTAACATTTAACATTTTTTATTTTTATTTCACAGGACATTTGAAGTGGCAAATTATATCATTTTTTTTCTGCCCAAATACTTTAAATTCTTAGTCACAGACCTTGAAAACACATTAAAAAACTATTCACAGTATTATATTATATTATATTATATTAAATTAAATTAAATTAAATTAAATTATATTATATTATATTGAAATCAAATCATGTGCTCAGATTTCTGCTAACTGGAAAATGTCCTTGGAGGTACAGCTTTGTTAAAATGGACAGTTTATGTCCAATTTGCTCCAACGACTGCCTGGAATGTTCTGGTAATCCTGCACGGCTTGATTATTTGGTTCAGGTTTGTTTGACAGAAAGTGCATGTCCTCTTTTTCAGCACTGCTGGTTCCGGAAATATTTTTATTATTCAGTTTTTATTATTCATGTTTTCCGATATACTGCAAGGATGCGTTAAAAACGTATATGCCATAAACCAATCTAACCATGAGGAGAATTTAGAATTTAGGGCAAAGAAGTGTATGAAATCTGACAATGGTCAAAGTTACCAGATGTTTTTAATTTACGGCTTTAATAAGAAAAAGAGCTAAACTCTTGTGAAGTATTGTGAATGAAACGATGGAATAAAAAAAATGATGGAAAGATCTAATACTAGTCATTAAAAGTTGTTACAAAAACACTGTATTTTGTTTAATGCTGAAGACAAATACAAAAGAAGATATTTTGACAAGGCTGAAAACCTGTACTTCTATGGTAGGAAAAACCAATGTCATGGAAGTCAGCTTCTTTTGTGTTAAACAGAAAAACAAAACTTATAAAGGGTTTTCATAAAGACACTATAATAAGTCAGACCTTTATTCAATTAAAAGCTTACACAAACACAGACAAGTTGTATTCCGATTTTTTTAGTATTAACTTTGTTAACAAATTTCAAACAAAATGTATCAAACAAACTTGATAAATATCAATTTGTCTAATCAATGACTAGTGAGTTATCAATCACTTTATTTGTCGTTAGTTAAGTTATTCAACTATTTCAGCTATGTACAGTAGGTGACAACGAACGTTAAATCGGTAAGGTCGGAGTTTGTATACAGAAAAATTGACATTATGCGTTTTTTCAGCACATTTAATGAAATATATTACCATATTAAGTTAGTTGTTTGATAAAACAAAACGGACGAAATGCTCCACTGTTAAACTGTGCAAATGGCTGGTTGTTTAACTATTCTCATGTCCGCTCATTATCTACTACAAGCACACGCCATTTCATAATCTCTACTTGTTGGCTGCTTTCCTTCTGATTTTCTCACCTCAGGCTAGCGAGTCAGTCTCAGGTGGGGGTGACTCACATTCTTTGTTTTCTCATTCCATTCTTTACCCTCTACTCGCTTTATTTACCTCAGTTTCTTTCTCCACACTTGTTTTCTCAATTCCTCATCCACACACCGCCTTCAGCATCCACTGTTGCCCTGGAGGAGCTGTTTTCATGCTCTCCGGTGAGGTGGAAGTTCCTGCCGTAACCGTAGAAACCGAAGATTTACGGTCTCGGCCGTTAACTGTCGCACAGTTTATTACTGAAAATGTATATCTTAAATGGACCGTGCGTAAAATTTCCTTATATTGATCACTTTTTAAATAGTCAATGTGTGAACAGCACGTAGGCTAATAAAACTTACAAAACGAGACATGTCCCACTTCTGAAGCCTGTCGACTGTGTATGTGAAGAACTCGGGCCATTTTTGCCGAGAAAACCGGATGTGACGTACCTAATGTGACAATTCGAGCAGTAGGTCTAATGCGATTTCGAATGAATGAAATTTATAAATATTCTTGTGGTGTCCTTATTAAGAATAAAGCAGTGCTAATTTACATATTTCGTTAAAACGGTTTTCTCATCAGCATGGATAGCATGATGTTCGTTAACAGTATCACTTCTAACTAAAGCAATGAATATACAATATTGAGGAAATTATGCACTGCAACACGGTGGCTCAGTGGTTAGCACTGTCGCCTCACAGCAAGAAGGTCACTGGTTCGAGCCTCGGCTGGGTCAGTTGGCATTTCTGTGAGGAGGTTGCATGTTCTCCCCTTGTTCACGTGGGTTTCCATGTGACATGTGGTATAGGTAAAATGAATAAAATAAATTGGCCGTAGTGTATGTGTGTGCATGTGAGAGTGTTTCCCAGTACTCAGTTGCAACTGAAAGGGCATCCGCTGTGTAAAACATATACTGGATAAGTTGGCGGTTCATTCCGCTGTGGCGAAACCTGATGAATAATGGGACTAAGCCGAAGGAAGATGAATGAAATTATGCGCAAAAGAAAGTCAGCGCCAACTCAATATTACGTTTCAGTTGGAAGTACGTCAACATACTGAAATAAAAGTCTCAGCAACATCCGGTTCACACAGACTTTAAAGTTGTTGTTTTTTTGTATTGCAATGCAGCTCATAGAGAAACTGACTATTAAATGAGGAAACAGTGGGCGTTGCTTGCTTTTTTCCACAGTAAGCTGATTGGATGAAGTAAAATAGGCATTTCATTCTGAAAGATCAGGAAAAGGGTTTTGGGAGAGTCAGATTCACAGTGGCAGGCCAGATTGACCGCCAGGCCACCGGGAAATGTCCCATTGCTCCCTATCGCCAGTCCGCCCCTGGCCACGCCCAATACCTCAGACAGACATAATCTGAAAATTTAGCTGAAAACAAATAGGAAGTGCATTTTCAGATTTCAATTTTTTGATTACAAGGGCAATTTTTTTTTTTTCTGAATGACATGCGTAGATGAAGTGTTTACCACATAATTAGCAATGTGGGCTAACAAAATCAATATAGCTAATTTTGATTTCATGTGTACTTTAATAGCCACCAGTGTCACCAATAAAGCCTAATTTATAATTTATGCTTCTGAGTCAAGTGATCGGCCTGACCCACAGTGCGTGCCTTGCGCATAATCGTGCATATTTACTTCTGCGTGCTGTTTGTGTTGCTCTGAAACGCTAGCTGGCAGCAGGTTTTTATGTTCCTCGGTGTCGAGATTCTTCAAAGGTGTTTTTTTCTGAACGCTACTTTAATGTACAAGTAGCTAAAACTCACTCATTTAGAGGTGGAAACCGGCGGACGTGCAGCAACTTTAATCATAAGGTAAACACAAAACAAAAGATTCCATCTGGAGCTCGTTCACGGGACTCAACACTTGTAAACACTCGCTCCATTAGAATCTCGGCTCTCCGCACAGATACCAAATCCACCAATCCAGAACTTGCGCTATGTGTTGTTGTGACGTGTAGGTACAATTTTTGAGAGGTCCACGTCGAGGGATCTGCAATAGCAAGAAGGCTGCGCCAGCGCATACGTGTGTGCTTGACGCAGAAGTATAAATCAGCCTCAATGCACATTTCTAAATTCTACACACAGCCCTTTTCATTTTTAATTACAAATGACAAAATATTTTCAACAACTTATTAATACACTTTTAAAAACAAGACACGCATATATATATATATAGCTCAGCAAATGTATTTTATTTTATTTATACAAAACAACAAGGACTACCAAAAAGTTAGTCAAAGAAACATAATTTTGGTTTTTTTGAATGAAATACATTTCCTCACGATCTCCAAAAACACTCCTTAAAAAAAGACAAGTACAATCGTTCACAACAGTCGTCAAACTCTCTTGGCTTGGAAAAAGAAAGGGGGGAAAAGGGAGCACATTCTTTTGTGACGGGGGATCCACAGACGGAGACGGGACGGACAGACAGAAGTGTCCTCGGCTCGGTTAGGTCATGAGACTGGCTGTCTAGCTGGCTGGTCAAACAACACATATTGTGCTTTGTTTTTTTTGTTGTTTTTTTTAAAGTTGTTGTTCTCCAACACAACGCGAGTGCAATATTATTATGCTTTGAAATGCTGCTGTATACATTTCTACAAGAGGTTGGCACATTCAGACGTTAACTTATCTATAATATCGGCGCTTTTAACATGATTTCATTTCTTCTTTCATGTATAAATACAATATACTCTTCTTTCCTGGCATCTGGAGCCCATGTAAAAAGCTTCAACGGATGATTATTTACAGTGACGGCGCGATGGAAAAAATGCCCCCATGAAGGTCATAAATAACAATAATAACAATAATTAATAACGTAATCAAAAAGTTCCAGACTCGCACTCTCAAATCTGTACACTCGTTCACTTCTCTTCGGTTCTTCTCTTCGGTTTCTGAACGAAAACGGAGGGATGTCTGAGTCAATCTTCCAGCGTCTCACAGCCTTTCCTTATCTCATCTCCTGGAGGAAACAAAAAGTGGAGGAAAAAATTAGCTATGAAAAACTTTACCAACATTCATTTAAAGTGGCCATAATATTTATAATGAATCAATAAAATCAATACTAGAAACTATTATTATTATTTTATAGGGGTTTTCACCTTTATTGATAGGACAGTGGAGATTTACACACAGGAAAGTATGGGGAGCAGAGAGAGGGGAAGGATCAGCTAAGTACCTTGAGCCGGGAATCGAACTCTGATTGCTGCAAGCACCTGAGTGCTACATATATGTCGACACACTAACAACTAGGCTATTGGCGTCAACAATACCAGAAATTATAATATAATATAATATAATATAATATAATATAATATAATATAATATAATATAATATAATATAATATAATATAATATAATATAATATAATATAATATAATAATTGTGTAAGTAGAAAAAGAAACAAACACAAAAAAATGCATTTAGAAACCATTGAGTTCCCCCTCCCCTTCCTCATAGTAGTTTGGTCCACTGCCTGCTTTCCCAGTTCATCTCACTTAAGCTGCGTCCCAAATGGCACACTATGCACTTATGCACTATGTACTTCTGCACTTACACACTCAACAGTATAGTATATGTATGTAGTGTCATCCCAAATGAAACGCTAATGTTTTTTTACTAATCGGAAATTCAAACCGTTTCCCTGATCACGTTTGACTGTTGCCAAATTAGCGAAATAAATGACCAAATTTTACCTGCCTTGAGTATTGCCACATTCACCATTAGGAGGCGCTATAATCACTCACGTAAAAGAATTTTGTTTTCACGATCCAAAAAAAGTAATGTAATCCAGCATGAGCGCCTGAAAGCTCCGCCCCTTCTGCTACGTGAGCAAAGCAGCAGCTGTTGAGTGCATGAAGTCTCCAACATTCAACATTTCATTTTACCGGTTGAATTAGTTCATCATCCGGGTATATAAAGTGCACTTATTCTTATTACTGAGTTTTTAGTGTGAACGCACTGCTTACACTACTTATACTACCAAATGGCAAAGAATAGTGTATAAGTATGCAATTTGGGACACACCTATACTCTACACACACACATACACACACACACACACACACACATAGTATTTTGTATATTCATATAGAGTATTTTGTTCACTATAAATAAATAAACTCTCTTTAAAGTAGATGATGAAGACACATTCCTAAATTAGTTGTGGCATAAATGCTGATTACCGATGTAATTGTCCACCAATCTGCTATATTAGCGATTAAAATATTATGTATCTAGTTAACATTAGCTTGTTTACAATAGCTTGTTGCGCAGTGCACTGCAACTAACACGCTGGCCAAAGCTGTTTCCCATGCATTGTTTTATTTGTGACGACTTGGGATAATGTTAACTTAACATTAACGGCCAAAATTAGCATATTATATTTAGCTGTGCATTTACTAAATGAGCCCTGTGCTACGTCCGAACTGACCTCACTCTATTTTTGTATAATCAATTTCTAATCAGTTCTTAAATGTCTTAATATAGACACTGTACTTATAAGTACATTTATATATAAACAATTTGATTCTATTATTTGTCTCCTTCAATAATTGCTCATGATAAATGTTATATTTATTGTGCCCCCTACTTTTCAATTAAATGTATGCCCATGTATGTGTGTGTATCACATAAACATAGCAAAGATAAATAATGCACATAAATATATTAAGATGTGATTAATCGCGATTAATCTTTGCCCAGCATAATAAAATAAAATAAAATAAAATAAAATAAAATAAAATAAAATAAAATTAAATTAAATTAAATTAAATTAAATTAAATTAAATTAAATTAAATTAAATTAAATTAAATTAAATTAAATTAAAAATAAATAAAATTAAAAATAAATAAAATTAAAAATAAATAAAATTAAAAATAAATAAAATAAAATGTAACGTAACATAATATAACACAATATAATAGTAGTGGTCATTTGAACTGAGCTGGTCTATTCAGAAGATAATCGTGGCCTCTCTGGGAACAAAAGCAGGTATGTCTATAGATGACTTAACGCAGCAGAAATTGTCCATCATGTGACGTGACAAGATCTGAGGAGGAAGAATGAAGGTGATCTTATGGGCAGACCCTCCGTCAAGCACCTATTCACGCTCTCTGTCCGACTGGAAAGATAACGCTAACCACGTGAAACCCAAAACTCCCTCCCCGGGGAACGTAGAGCCCTCTTTTATGAGTTTGTCTTTTATGTTTCACGGAGGGGGGAAACCTGAGAGCGGGACACACATCTGAGGAGACTCCTCAGACCATATGGAGACAGCTCAGTTTCACACAACTATTCATGTCTATAGGGATTGAAAAGATTTGAGTGCTTCGTCCCATGCAACACATTCTATCTAATGAAATTTGACTGAAATTGATGTGTCACATTTTGATGTTACATTTGACTAATTGATGAGTTACAAATGGTGAAAAACCAAACACTGTTAAAATGTTTGTTGTTGTTGTTTTGAGTTGTTAAAGTCATGGCATTAACATTCCATGGTATCAGAGGTCACAGTTGTGATTTTACCATGGTAAAAATACAATGTAAAATGAAAAAATAAATTGTTATTAATAATATCAAGGCGACACGGTGGCTCAGTGGTTAGCACTGTCGCCCCACAGCAGGAAGGTCACTGGTCAACTTCCTGGCTGGGTCAGTTGGCATTTAATAAAATGCCAATAAAGAGACTAAGCCGAAGGAAAAATTAATGAATAATAATACCAAAATTATAATTAATAACCAGCAATGCCTCAGTCAAATTCTTATTAATTAAAAGCAATATTTCCTTAATCCCATAACACTTAATAATAGAATTACTGCTATTTACTAACTAACTAATAACTAACTAATATTATTCATAAAATATTCAAATAAATTACAAACTGTATTTTTACAAAATAATGCTTGATCTATTCTTATTCTTATTCTTATTCTTATTCTTATTATTATTCATGAGGCTACATCGCTACCCACTGCGCCACCGTTCCGCCCCATTATTATTATTAATATTATTAATATTTGCAAGCAATACTTTCATAATCCCATAACACTAAATGACAGAATTACTTCTAATTAATATGATTAATAAGAGTATAATTAAATACAAACTGCATTATTATTATTATTATTATTATTGTTATTATTATTATTATTATTATTATTATTATTATTATTATTATTATTATTATTATTATTATTATTATTATTATTGCTATTATTGTTATAATTATTTATTATTCATTTTACTAATTGCAAGCAATACTTCCATAATCCCATGACACTAAATAGTACAATTAAATACAAACTGTATTTCTTTTTCTATTATTATTATTATTAATATTATTATTAACAAGCAATCCTCCTAGTTCTACCAATAATTCATTAACACCAAATAACGGACTATTATTACTACTACTACTACTTCAACAACTACTATTTTTGATGTATTTTTAAAAATAATATAATAGCAATACTTCCATCAATTAATGCTAAACAAATATGTATAATACTATGGACAGTGCACAACGTAATACAAATATATTACTGTAAAAAATTTTGAATTCTTTATTAGCTACATTTATAATTTGAGAGCTTTGAATGGGTCTCACAGAGTTTAGAGCATGATTTTCTTTCTCTAAAACTCGGTTATAAGCGATCAGCCAAGTGTTTGGATTGGAGAAAATCCACTTTGCCGACAGATCAGTGTGTTCTAGCATCAGTTCTCAGAGCGCTGGGGAAATGAACTTCAGAAAGAGAGTCTGATTGCTGGCTAGAATTGTTCTACAGAATCGCTCTACAGAATTTTCATACTGTATTCTGTGCCCAGCAGCCAGATGGACTCGTTCAGTCTAGACTCATCCACACTTACTCAACTCTGTCTCACCAATGAAAGAGTGTTAAGAAAAGATAAAGCTGTGCACATGTTTGCGGCCTGTGCTTGACTAAGCTCAGCTAATGTTTAGGATTTGAGATTAGAGTCAGGATTTGGGAGGATGAGGATTTGAGGGCATATACTTGTGGTGATCAGTATTTTTTGTCTTGAATTGCTGTAAAAATATTCAAGAATGGCGACACGGTGGCTCAGTGGTTAGCATTGTCGCCTCACAGCAAGAAGGTCGCTGATTCGAGTACCGGCTGGGTCAGTCGGCATTTCCTTTCTGGAGTTAGCATGTTCTCCCCCTGTTGGCGTGGGTTTCCTCCGTGTGCTCCGGTTTCCCCCACAGTCCAAAGACATGCGCTATAGGTGAATTGAATAAACTTAACTGGCCTAATGAGTGTGTATAGATGTTTCCCAGTACTGGGTTGCAGCTGGAAAGGGTTTCTGCTGTGTAAAACATATGCTGATAAGTTGGCGGTTCATTGCTCTGTGGCAACCCCTGATGAATAAAAATGAATGAAAAGGTAGTGATTTTCTGTAGTGATACTTGGTCTTACATCATTTCTCTTCCTGCCCGTTCCATGCCCTCGCGATCCCGTTGACCCTCGTGATGATGAACTTCCTGTTGTGGAGCAATTGCTGGATATCTGACCTCGGGACAGGAAGTTGGGCTTGTTGTAAGGAATTAAATCATCTTCTTCTATAAGCCACAAAAACAAACCATAATGTTATGGGTTAATAAAAGTGTATTGATATGATATAACTTTAATTAACTACTCATCCAGAAACTGCAATGACTAAGACTGAAATATAACCCTTTACATATGTACAGCTATGAAAAAAGAAACAAATAAAAGACCACCGGAAAATTGAAAGGTTTCTCTGGGTGTGCTTGAGTTAATAATTCAATTAAATGTATTTAAATATATATATTGTGGTTACACTTTATTTTGATGGTCCGTTTGTTGAATGTAAGTTACATTGCATCTACATACCAATTAATTCTCATTAGATTATAAGTAGACTGTTGGTTTTTTTTTTAGTCAGTTAAATGTCTGTTAAATGTCAGTATCAACAGTTATTAAGCAGACAGTCTACTGATACTCAAATGGACCATCAAAATAAAGTGTTACCAATATTGACATTGAGAACATTTTTTCCAGAAATTGCTTTTTACACCACCGCAAATGTCATTATGTATTGTCTGAAAATAAATATAGAGGTCCAAAAGTATGACAATTTTTTTGTTTCTTAATAATTAATTTAATTAATAGTAATTAATAGTTAATTAATAAAATGGCAATCTTTTTCTTTTAATTTTGTAATGTCATCAGTATGTTAAAAATACGTTTTACCTAAACACAAAACTAGAAATCTTACATCCAGAGAAATGCAGAATCTCCATTTTCATATACAGTTGAGGTCAGAATTATTAGCCCTCTTGAATTATTAGCCCCCCTGTTTATTTTTTCCCCAATTTCTGTTTAACAGAGAGAAGACTTTTTTTCAACACATTTCTAATAACTGATTTATTTTATCTTTGCCTTGATGATAGTAAATAAAAATATTTTCCAAGACACTTCTATACAGCTTAATGTGACATTTAAAGGCTTAACTAGGTTAATTAGGTTAACTAGGCAGGAAAACCTGCTTTTATTCTAGCCGAAATAAAACAAATAAGACTTTCTCCAGAAGAAAAAATATTAGCAGACATACTGTGAAAATTTCCTTGCTCTGTATTTAAAATATTTAAAAAAGTAAAAAATTCAAAGTGGGACTAATAATTCTGACCTCAACTGTGTGTGTGTGTGTCTGTATATATATAAATAAATATATATATATATATATATATATATATATATATATATATATATATATATATATATATATATATATATATATATATATATATATAATATATATATATATATATATATATATATATATATTTTTTTTTTTTTTTTTTTTAGTATTTTAATGTGTTCAAATATGTGTAATGTGTAACATGTAGAATATTTAGAATAGCTAGATTTTGTGCAGACTTTTTTATTCTAGCAAAACAGACAAAAAAGAAAGACTATTGAAAGACACAGGAGGGCTTTATTTGTCTGAAAATAATTATAAATGTCCAAAAGCATGACACCTTTTTGTCAATTAATGCAAAAACGACACCTTTTTAAAAAAAATTGGATTAAATGTTAATTGAAATAATGTCATAAATGTCAGTAATTATTATGTTAAAAATATGTTTTACTTGAACACAAATCTAAAAATTTTACAAGAAATGCAGAATCTCATCATTTTTATCTATACACTGTAAAACCCAACAGTCAACTTTATCAAATGAAATGAGTGTAGTAAAAAAGAGTTTTGGACTCAGTGTTGAAGGTACGGAGTTAATTAAATGCCTCATTACTTCAACTTAAATGGAGTAAGTTCAGAGTACTCATATAGATTTGACTTGAGTTTTACAGCACTCAGTTGGTTTGAGTTCTCTTCATTTATTGGGTTTTACTGTGCTCAAATTGCTTCGTTTACTCAAATGAATAATTTCACAGTACTCATTATGATTAGTTTTTGAACTTAAATGGTTTGTTGCAATCGGTTTCCTCAAACGATTTGAGTTACCTTAACTTTTTGGGTTTTAAAGTGTTTATACAGTATATTATTTCCTTACACATTATTTCCTATAATATATTTTTATGTATTATATATATATTTATATGTGTTCAAATATATTGAATGTGTAACATGTAGAATATTTAGAATAGCCAGATTTTGTGCAGATTTTTTTATCCCAGCAAAACAAAACAAAAAAAAAAAGACTTTTTCAGAAATGTCACATTATTTCCTATATTTTTTCTGGAAAAAAAGTCTTTTTTTTTATTTGTTTTGCTGGGATAAAAAATCTGCATAAAATCTAGCTATTCTAAATATTCTACATGTTATACATCACACATATTTGAACACATTAAAATTCTAAAAATGCACTTATGATTGCTAAAATAATTTCAGCCAAACAAACAAAAAAGAAAGACTTTTTCCAGAAAACAATGTATTAGGAAATACTGTGACATGTCCTTGCATTGTTAAACATCACTTGATAAATATGTGAAAAATAAAATACATTTATATTACAAATATTAATATTATTAGCCCCCTTAAGAAATTCGATATTCTTTTAGTTGGCTACAAAAACACTGCTGTCCAAATGACTTGCCTAATTACCCAAAATTGCCTAATTAACATAATTAACCCCGTTAAGCCTTTAAATAGTGAATGCTTTAAGCTGAATACTAATAACTAGAAAAAATATTATGTACTGCCATCATGGACAACAAAAATGAGTTATTAAAACTATTATGTTGAAAAAATCATCACTTTATGAAATATTTGAAATACAATAAAAAATTTCACAGGAGAGCTAATAATTTAGTCTTATACATAATGGAATAACAGCACTCTAAACCAGTGTTTCCCAACCCTGTTCCTAAAGGCACACCAACAGCACACATTTTCAACCTCTTCCTAATAAAAAAAATTGGAACCAACTCATCAGAATGTTAGAAAAGACTCCAAAACTTGAAATGAATTGGTCAGATAAGGAAGACATCCAAAATATGTACTGTTGGTGTGCCTCCAGGAACAGAGTTTCGAAACACTGCTCTAAACAACAGATTGAGGCGTTCTCTAACCATCTATCCGTCTATGGGCCGAGTTCTTCCGGTTGGGTGTGCTCTGTTCTCTCCTCTCCATGGACGAATTAGAGCTGCCGGCTCTCTCGAGGGACGTCTGCCCGCACTCGAAGCCCCCTACATGCGCGCAGTGGTCCTGGTCTTCGGGTGGAGGCTCTGGTGGAGGAGGCAGATCTGCAGAGATGTGTCCGGCATGTTAAATAGGCAGGACTTAAATGATTAACTAACTGCACTCTGGTCAGTAACTCACCGCCCTGCAGTATATCTCTCCGGTATTGAGCGCTCTTGGAGGCTTTCTTCTTCACCTTGGATTTCTGCCCAGGCGGTGTGTGGTCTGTGGAGGGCCTCGCTCGACCTGAGAGAGTGGATGCAAAATGACAATGAAGAAGCCATAACAAAAACTAGCTAATTTTAATATTTTGTATTCTGAAATGTTATACATTCAACATATTTGAACACATTAATGTTTAAAACATATGAAAAATTTGTCTGTATAATGTACTCAGGTGTAAAGCATGAACCTCTGTAGCATGTATATATATAGAGAGAGATAAAACACACCTGGTGTGGTGTTGTTGATGTTCTCTACACTTTGGGCAGCTCCTTGGCTCAGGTCTCGTTTATGAGCTGAACGGTGTGGCACAGTGTTGTCAGGACACTCCTGATTGGCTGACAGGTTTGGGTTGGATTGGGTTAGAGGTGGGCTTGGTGCTCGCGGCACAGGCACTGGTCCACACGGCAACCGGCTGTCAATGACAAATACGCTGGGTTAGTTGGAACTAATTTTGACACCATGAAATATGATCAGTAAACGCGCCTCATTCAATGGATCTCTTTGTTTTAGCCCAGATCTGCAGTTTTAGTGCCAACAAGGCATATGAAGCCTATTATATGTGCTCATGTTAAACATAAACAGTAGGCCAAAATCAGCACTCTGTAAAAAGTAAATGATCTTTCCAAACTTGGCGCAACTGCAGTCTAGCAGGAAGCTTAATGAGAGTCTGGATATTCGCTGTTTGCCATGATTATCTACAAAAAGAATGCAGACCTGCAGAGGAATAAATAATTCATAAAACATGTTTTCTCCTGCAGGAATGAACAATAACACCTTAAAAACTCCTCTAAGAGAGTGAAAACAAATAAAGATGCCGGAGAGCAGTTTCCTGAAGGATGAAGTATTGCTGATATTAAATGTCCTAAAGTCAACATCGCATCTAAAATAAAGCAAATGTTAATAATTCAATTATGATTTGAAATATACATTTGGACGTTATGCGCACTGTAAAAAAAACTGTTAGCTGTAAATATAACAGTTTCCGTATTTTGTGGTTGAAAAATTTTTGTGTTTATCTACGGTTGTGAATTGCATTATGAGATGTTGATCTCTGCTCTGTTGACTTTTGATGCTGAAAATTCAACTCCACAGTTTAACAAAGTGACTTCTTTTGACATTTTAGTAGTTTGAAATAGCATAATGTATCAGAATTAATATATAGAGAAATAAGAGTGTAAAGTAACAGAAAATGTACTGGCATTTTATTACAATGTTTTTAGCAAAATGTAAAACACCAACCCAGACAATATATCACATTAAAATGTTAATAAAAGTCACTTTTTTTAACTTTTCAAGGTTAAAAGTTGTTGGAAGAAAGATAAAGGTGCCATAAGGCAATTATATATATATATATATATATATATATATATATATATATATATATATATATATATATATATATATATATATATATATATATATATATATATATATATTTTTTTTTTTTTTTTTTTTTTTTTTTTTTTTTCCCAAAATATATTTATTGGGCTTTGTTTGAACTACAGAACAAAATACATAAAAATTTAAAATTAAATAAAACAATTTTTTTTAAAAAATTTAAAAGACAAATGGTTAAAAATGAAAATAAATATGTAAATAAATTACATACATTCAAATAATAACAGTACATAATTAACAAATAAATAAATCATAACAATGTTCAGTGCATTTTTGTACCTTGCATTTCACAGCCTTCCAGTGTTACTGGTTAAACAAATATGTTAATTGTTGCTGAAATGTAAGACATCTGAACAATATAATAAACACCAACAAGGGTTTGAAAGCTCAAACATCAAAAAGTGTTGCATGGTCTAACTGGTTCAAACAGTGTTGAAAGGGGGTCCATATTTGATAGAAATCGTGTCGTTTTCCTTTAACAGTGTATGTCAGCATCTCCAGAGCAAGACTGCTAGTCATTTCTTTAATCCACTGGCCAGAGGATGGCCTTTGAGTTTTTTATCCAATTTAAAGCAAAACACACTTCGCTTAGAGTAAACTAAAATCCAATAGTTTGTGTTTGCTTGTGTTCAGATCCAGGTTAACAGCGTATATATGAAATAAACATAATTTGGGAAATGTCTGTTTTCTTCAATTAATTTACCAATCATAAGAATCTCTTTCCAAAATGTTTGGATCTCATTGCACTCCCATAGACAATGATAAAGGGTTCCCACTTCTTCATTGCATTTTGTACAGCTATCAGGAATATTTAGGTTAAATCTAGTTTAGCTGGTGTAATGTAAGTTCGTAGGAGCCATTTATATTACAGTAATACAGTAATAGTATTACAACTTGTGTAATACTATTATTTTGGGCAAATAAACAAGAATCTATTCTATTCTTCTTTAGATTTGTCTTCTTGAAGATCATGTTTCCCATGTTGATAAGTAGAATAAAGAGTTATCTTTTGATCCCTCTAAGAGTATATTATAAAACATTGATAGATTACCCCTATCTCTTAAATGTTTTACAGCGTGATCTTCTATGACAGACAATGATATTTTTGAATGCGTTTTATTTTCTGAATGAATAAAACTTCTTACCTGTAGATATTTTAAAAAATGTTTCTGGGGGATATCAAATTTTCTCACCAATTGTTGGAACGTGCCCATTACATATTCCTTGTTTAAGGAAAACTAATTTACGGATATTTTTTAAAGCTAAAAATAAAAGTGACTCAAAACTCAAACTTTTGAACTTTCTAAAAACACAAAGGGATGTAATAAAAAATCTCACCGTGTCATGTGTGGTTGTTCGAGCTGGTGTAAGCGTGGTATATCGTGGAAGTGTCCGTCGTCTCTGGGAGAAGGGGTTAAAGTGGCGGTGGACTGGTGGCTGTAGGATGTGGTGGGTGAAGAAGCTTCTCCTCTTGGAGGTGGAACAGGACCATCCTCCACCATGCCGTCTATGAGGTAAGACCGCTCGGGGAGAGGAGGACACCACTCTTCCTCATCAGACCTGTGCATAGAGAAGTGTTTCGATTTTACTACCAGGTCTAAATAAAAGCCAAATGCAATCCAAATAGAAGCCATTGAATGATTGATTGATTGATTGATTGATTGATTGATTGATTCATTCATTCATTCATTCATTCATTCATTCATTGGACTTCTTAAAAAATCTAAAAATACTGCAGGGTTGTTAACAATGTATAAGTGTAAAAATACCTGCTAAAATAATGAAAATGCATCCTCTTAAAACCAGCAGAACTGAATTAAACTGAACTTCAACTCTGAAAACTGGACTGACACAGTTTCAATATACTAAAACTTCTATGTTAAGCTGCTTTGACACAATCTACATTGTAAAAGCGCTATAGAAATAAACATGAAGTGGATTGATTGGCTGTGGTCAATAAAAGTGTCTGTCTCTTTAAGGCAAAAATTTCCTGTTTTAATAGGGAAAGGGGTTTTAATTGTTGATTTGCAAGGAAAAATGTATTATTATGTACACACTAAATGCTCTGTTGTGTTACGATAAGATTTAAAAAAAATTGTAGAAGCATTTCACAGTATTGATATTTTTACTGTGTTTTCAATTAATTAAATGTGTAAGTTTTTCCCCAAATTATGTAATTTTTTTAATTTTCTCCAATTAAAAATAAATAAATAAATAAATAATACAAAAAATAAATATTAACATTTTATAAATAATAAAATAAAATTAAATAATAAAAATAGAATCAGCCTTTTTTTGGTAAAAACTTTGATAAATGTTAGTTTATAAGGGAAAAATTAATTTGTATAACACTATATACAATGTTTTATACATACATACATACATACATACAGACATACAGTGCTCAGCATATATATGTACACCCCTCACAAATCTATCTTTTAAATGCATATTTTTAATAGGAAGCTATACAATATTATATTTGTGCATATACATTAGATTAGTCAGTACAGAAGCCAAATCTGGAGCTTATCTAACAAAATAACTTACGATAACGATCCAAAATTAGGACACTTAATTTTATATGTTATAGAAAAATATTAAATACAAATTTGAAAAAGAGGAAAAATTAAGAGAACAAAAAAATTTAAAAATCTAGTTGAAATTTTGTAGGTTGTAATTTTTTTTTTGCAATATTTGGCTTGAATTTATTTGTATTATCTCATTATATTATTTTAATAAATATATCTGTTTAATGCACCTGTTTTGTTTAAATGCACCAACATACATTGCCTATATTCACTGAGAAATGGATAAAATATTAATTTTCAAAATGGGGTGTACTCAATTATGCTGAGCATACATACATACACATACATATATGTTATATGTTAAATAATCCTGAAAAAGTACTAAATAGCACAAAATTCATCATAACACAAAGTATTTTTCGAGTAGCCAATAAGCATATTAAAATAATTTCTGAAAGATCATGTGACACTGAAGACTAGAGAATTTATGCATAAAATTCAGCTTTCCAATCAGAGAAATTAATTACATTTTAAGCTACATTATTACAGATATGTGTCATTTTTAAATTGTAAAAGCATTTCACAATAATTATATATTTACTACATTTTTAATGTATTAAATGTGGCTTGTTTTGGAGAATAAAAAACACATACCAACCCCAAATTAGTAGCTTTTTTTGTATATTTTTATATTTTCCCCATTTCATAAAATAATTATTCTATAAGAACTGACATACAGAACAATAGCAATCAATCAACCTGTCAAACACGAGCATAATCCAGCAACCACTCTTCACCTTCACCTTCAGATTGACAGAATAAGTGACTTAAATCCTGCTCTATAACTAAATTCGCTCATTTTCAGCAGAAGGTTAAGTAACTTCTTTGCTAAATCAATCACTCCACACTCATTATGATCGCCTGCTGCAGTAATCACCGGGTCAATGCAACCGGTGGCATATCGATCCTGTCAAACCAGACGGATAACAATATGCATGAACTTTCAGCTCCAATCCCAGCAAGAGCGATGGAAAATCAGTTAAACGCGGTGGCATTTTGACTGACACTGACTCCATGTTTCGCCTTGAGCATTTCGAGGGCAAACTGCTGAGCTGAATGACACTCTCGGTTTACTTCAAACATGACAACTCTTGCTGAGTTATTATTAAGATTACAGTCATAATGCGGTAACGCTATCGCCTCCAGGCTGGGAAAAGGTTAACCTTGTGATCCATGAGTTTATCGCACATTAGTTAGGAAAATCCAGACTACAATAGAAAAAAGGGAAACAATTCAAACCATATTTTTATATTGGATGAAGTGGAAAAAACTGGTTTCTGGTTTAAACTGTTTTGTTTAAATTTACTAAATATTAATGTAAGAAACTAACCCAAAACTCAAACATTACTCATATACTGAATAAAAATCTATTAAATCTATCTAATTCAGCAGGTTGGCTGATATACAATTTAATACCTTGCAAAATAGCATTTAAGACTTTTTAATAATTTATAAGAGCCTTAAATTTCTCTACATTGATTTATCAACTTTAAATACTTTTTAAGACCCCACGGACACCCTACCCAACTAGCGTGGTTAGTTTGACATATGTGAAACCCACGATCGTGCTCGGATCTGCGCCAAAACAAGAGCTAGATTGAAACAAACTCTGGAGTGGATTGATTGTAGTGAGAAAGCAATACTATCCAACAAACTAACAAACCAGGCTATATTACAGTGTATTATGGATATGTAATAGGCATATATGGCTATATGAAGAGAGAATGAGTAGGACGGGATGTCATTCCTACTAGTAAATGTGCGTTTCAAGTGAAATACGAAAGTAAAACCATGCAAAACTATTAACGAGAGCTGTTTATCCATTGAAAATTAAAGCACAGCTTTTCGCTTATGTCTTATTGCTCATTGTCATAAATTAAAATAAGGACGCATGACAGATGAGCATGAAGAGTTTATCTAAACTTTACCGTTTTTAGCTTTTTTGGTCCGTTTAGAAGCTTTGCCGTGTGAAAGCGAACCGCACCAAGAACAAAGCGCAACATTGTACAAATTTGAATCCCTGTTTTGGAACAAAACAATCGATCTACAACTGTGAAAGCACCCTTATACTATAAATTTTAGCTGTAACAAATTTCAGTCATACATAAAGTTAATTCAAAGTATAATTTTTTTTTTCAGTGTAGTACTTTGAATAACACTTAATGCTTGGAGGAAGAAACTTGAGAAGAGCTGAAGCTGTCACTGGCTAATGTGCTTATGCTATGTCAAGGTTATCTGATTCACGGATCTCAGGGCTGGATAACCGCTGCGGCTAATGTGACTAGCCCTTGTTAGTGTAGCCATTGGGCTGAAATGGCGGCAAAAAGCAATAAGAGCGTCTTCATCCGTCATTGCCTGTGGCCAGGGCACTACGAGGCTAAAGCTGACCGTGCGCTTCGCTAACAAGGAGCTAATGCAATCCAGACCATAATTCAGTCAGGCCGTCATGAGGAAACAGGCCAGACTCAAGGGTAGCATATCTGTAACTTTGTTAGCTTCAATATACAGGCTTGTCGACAGCAATCACACTGCTCTTGAACTGTGAATTTTGAGAGTTTTTCCTGGAACAATCAGCAAAACTTTGTCTAGAAGCCTGAGCAAGGCCACGATCTCTGCTCTCAGTGGGCTGCAAATTGGTAAAAGATGTCGGCAGGTGGACATGGAAATTAAGTTATAAAGTGAAAGGACCTGGAAAACCTGGAAATGTTGCCTCAATGACTAAAACTGTAATAAGATTGAATACTAAAGAACTGAACTGAACTATTTCATTTAATTACAGTATATAAATATATAGCCTGTGTTATTTACGCTAAAAAAAACTGGTTGGTTGAATAAAAGTAACTTTAAGTCAGAATTGAATACTTGCCAGGGGTGAATAATTTCAGGATTGACTATATATATATAATGCTATTTTTTTAATTTCCTTTTAATTAAAACAAAAATAAACAATAATAATAACAACAACAAGGTTAAAATATGTTCATTCATTCATTCATACATTCATTTTTGTTACCACAATGGACCGATACATCGACCGCATTACTGCTGCCACTGCCACTACCACTACCAATCCGCCTGTCAATCTCACGTTCCACCCTTCCCTCACTCATGAACAAAACCCCAAGATACTTAAACTCCTCCACCTGGGGAAAGAACTTTTCTTCATAAAAGTAAATTCTAAATATTAATATAACTGTTACATTCACCAGCGATCTATCTACTGCGGATTTCAGGAGAACTACAAATCTGCCACCAAATGGACTACCAAATGGTAAAACCAAATGGACTACACATCCTACAAGTCATGCACCTCACACACACACACACCTGTTCCGGTTTTCCCTGATGACATACACACAGCTGAAGCTTATCATTGATTCATTACCTGGACTATAAAGACACCTCTCATTTCCACACACATGGCTGAGTCTTGTTATTATGTCAACATTACGAAGCGTTTACTTTGTCTTGTTTTTCCTGTGCCGTGTTTCTTGATCCTCGCTTTGTTTATTGTTTATGCTGTTAGCTGCCTGGACCAATCTATTTGCCTGTGGCCAGATATGGCCTGTACAGTATGATACTGTTTGCTGCTGTGTTTGACTGTTGCCTGCCTACTGTTCTTAATAAATACTGCATGTGGATCCTCAACCCTGTTGTCACTATCGTATGTAAAATACTTCAAACTAATTTAAAGAACAAACTGAAAGGACGTCATTTTGGACAAAATCTTGCTGATATAAAGATCCAAAAAGATCCTAAAATCCATTAAACTATAATAAAACTAATTGGTTAAAGATTTTGACAGGCATACATGGAAATGAGGTAAAAAAACTTTGAAATTGTTTCCTCTGCTAAAGTTCCAGTGACTGGACCAATATTTTCTTGTCATTCAGCTCTGCTATACCTGAATAGCGTCTGAGAGTTTCTGTTATGAGAGTTTAAATAGCATGTCAAATCAGCATTGGTCTCAGAATACATGTTTTATTTGTTATGTAATGCAATAGAGTGGCTTGTCCAGCAGGCACAGCACTGAAGTGAATCTGAAGGCTTTGAGTGAACTTTACCCCATGTCTTGTATTAGTTCGTTATCGTCCTCCTCATCACACTGCTCCAGATCTCCAGAGATGGGTGGAGGCGGCTGCGCATCCATCCAGTTGAGAGATGGTGTTTTCACCGGCTTCCCCATCAACTTCTGCTTCGGTTGTTTTACTGTAAGAAAGAAAAAGATATAGTGAATAACAAAAACTGTGTTGTAATAGAAAATTGAAATAATGATGAGATTAAATATAATAACTGAATGAAAAATAATGAAAATATAAGAAACATAAATGTTTTTGTTATGGTTGATTTGTTTTAAATTATATTTTCTTACATTCAAGATCATTTTATTGGCCATTTATCATTTTATTTGAGATGAAGTACTAAAACAAGTAAAACTGAAATAAAATGAATGAATGAAATTGAAATATTTTATTATAAATCATAAATATAATTTTTAAAAATCATTATAACTTTTACATTTTTATTCAATTAAATGTCCTTATAAAATATTTTTTAAAATGTAATTCCTGAACCTAAAATAAATACAGTAATTTTGAAAATAACTTTGAATCCAATTCACACTATTAATAAAACAAATACTGTATACAGAATACAGTATAAAACAATTCTAAACACATTCATTTACCAGCTTATTTCAGCTAACATTCAGTTATTGTCAGGAGTGTGAACTATATATAAATATCTAATGAAATCACCAATAGCATCAAAACGGTTATCTTTAAAGAATATGAAATGAAGGAAATGTATTTTTGGCAACTGAAATATGAATTATAAATATTAGATAAACAATTAAAAAATACAAATGTTGCATCAGATAAATATGTTTAATTACTAAAAAGGATAAGACTAATAATAAGTAATAAACATGAAAAAAGAAAAAAAAAATAATTCAAACATAAATTTAAAATAAAAATACACACATATATTCAAAAATATATATTAAATATTTTAAATATTTACAAATGCCAAACTAGTATATAAACACCACTAAAAACAACACTAGCTATGCTTCCATCCAAAGGTGAATTAAATTTATGCGCAAAATTGCAATATATCGCATAAAAGATTTGCGAATAGTGCAGTGTTTCCATCCAATGAGTCAAAGAGAACAAAATCATCACTTCCTGATAAACTACTGCTAAATTTAAAAAAGAAAAACTGAATTTGCTGTCGTAGTTCCCAGCCTTTCTATTAATTAACCAAGATCAGACTGGAGGTCTTCAATACCAGAAGACAGACTTTATTCAAACATAATAAAGCCGAGAAAGTACAGAGCAAACTCCAGAGAAATCTGAAGTCTCTTGTGTTCTGTGTACATTTTATACAGTTTCCTTTTCCTCGCCTCTTTGTGTTCTCGTTTTAACACTGACCATCTTAGGATGTTTTACTAAGAGGTCTGAGAGGTTTCATGTTACTCTAGGCCCTGTCTACTGCAACACAAGCAACTGTTTTCACACCAGAGTTGTCTCTTCATTGATGCAACCTCTCAGTGTTTACATACATTGTCATGATGGTCCATTCATCTGATAATATGTCACTTACTGTCCTGAAAACCTTTCACAGATGTAGCTTTATATGGGTATTTAACATATTTAATCAGTGCTTTACATATTTAGTTATTCTACATATTCAGTTATTCTCCAGCATAGCTTCTCATATGTTGCTCCTGATTTTCTGCAGGTCTTAACCTGGCTCATGTTTACTGCACACTACAGCATCATTCTTCAGAAGCCTCATACCTTATTTAATAAACGACTTGCGCCTCAGAAGACAATGCTGATACGTAATATTCTGGAGGTAAAAATATAATATTAATAATTATAATAATAATACTGAAATGATAAAGGCATTTTAGAATGACCAAAACAAAATATCAGGTGTTTTACCCACCATCCCAAGTTTTGTTTAGCATTTTTTTTTCACACATTCCTAATGCTGTCCATCGCACCCATTTTTATCATTACATGATCTCTTATGAATATATATATTATTAATGCACATACTGGAATTCATTCTGTAAAAGTGTATCCATCACAGTTTATGTGCATTTTTTCTTATTGAATAAAAAGTTATGCGCCTTTTTCAAAATGTATGCGCATCTTGGCATTTCCATCAAGCATTTTTTTAAAGAAATAATCCAAAATGCGCATAAAACAGGTGAGTGGAAACATAGCTCCTGCTTTTACCCAAGCAAATCACTGGTCTCAGCACAGAAAGGAATGAATAAGACAGAACTGCTACCGTTCTCAGTCTTGGATCGGTCTGGCTGGGCATACTGAGCATTGGAGGTTCCCGGCTGCGTCATCCAGTGGCTGCCATCTTGCTCAGGGCTGCAGGGCGCCTGGTTGGTGAAAGGCATAATGGGAGTGCTGGCGTAGGGTGTGGTGTGCTGAGAATACTGAGCGGTAAAACTGCGCAGGTCTTCGCTGGTGGGGTCGATGGTGCTGTAGATCGGCCCCTCGTTGGAGTCTGCGCTGTACTTCTCATTTTGGTTGAGGTAATTAGAGATTCCCGCCTCTGAGGAAGAGATGGGAGATTAATTACAGCTTAATTCAGAAGATGGAAAGTTAGTGTTAAATTAATTAAGATGAGACACCGCAGGCATAAACACTGTCTGTCTTTTCATGCACTCGTCAATTTTGAGAATTTTGGGCTTCTTTTCATTATGTGATTATCAGGGGAATATAATGAAAGCCCACAAAATACATGTGTAAGTGTTTCTTTTGTCACCCTTCATCAATTTGTGTCAATTTCAATTATAATACAAAAGGCAGTTTCCTCAAAATGAGTTGTTTTTTTCTACTTCTGCAGCACTTACAGTCAGGAGTGTAGTGGTGTTACGCGGGTCTGTGTTTATTTTATTCATTCATTTATTTAACTGTTGCGGTTGTGTGCTTGTTGAGCTTATTTGAGTTGTAGGTGGAGTTTTCCACACGGCTGGTCCCGGATTGGATAACGCCGATGATGTCACTGGGGATTCCTGTTATTTAAGGCTGGTGGCTCAGTCTCTCTCTCGTTCACTCCCTCTCTCAGCTCTCGGTGGTGGCTTGCGCTCAGGCGGTCTGGCTGGCGGTGCTCCGCATGCCAGGATCCATCTACATGCCGCTCTCTTCAGTGTTTTGTTCTTGTTAAACTTTAGATTTTTCAGTTTTCTCAATGTGTTATCTAGTTTGTTTATTTTGATACTTTGTTTGTTTTTCATAGCAGGTAGTGGATTATTTTTAATAGTCATGTTTTGGTATTTATTTAGTTTAGCAAAGGAAAACAAGTAAGGTCAGGTAGGGTCTACAAGATTTTTGTTAATATTTTGTTTTCTCTTTTGAAAACATTTGATTTAAGTAAATTAAAGAGTATTGACGGGAAGTCAATTTATTAATTCAAGCGTCTGTGATTTTTCATATGTTCGGCTCAAACCTTGATGTTGTTATTATTCGAGCCAGTTTTGGGTTTTGGGCCGTAACAGCAGACATTTTGAAGGGGGGGGAGCTGTATGAGATCCAAAAGTTTACGTTTATATAATTATTAATCACCTGTTTCTAAATGGTCTGTCTCTAAAAGTGAGGGGGACGTATCCCTCCCGTCCCCCCGGTTGCTACGCCCCTGCTTACAGTACAGATGTGGCCACTGAGAATGCATGTTTCTTCACGTCTTTGCGTATGCTGCAATTTGTCACGTGCAGTCATGCGCTATGTTGCAATATCCACCAGGTGGTGCAAGGAACAACCACTTTTCCATTGTTAGGCTAATGCGAGCGAACACCACCAAATCACCCACCCAGGGGTGTGCTTCTGAAAACCATCGTTAGCCAACTAAGGTCGCAAGATACATTGTTATAATAAATAAATACAAGGGAAAGATAAAACATAGCTACTGGTCAGTTTTAGTTATTCCATAAAACACCTTATAGGCTAGGGGTCTTTCTTTTGTTTAAGATCATCCTTATGTTTCCCTTTTAAATTTAAAAGTGTTGCACAAAATAATAAAGTGGTTTTAATTTAATAAGTGAAATTTCTTTGCTGCCTCCTCCTTGTTGTTTCAATAACACATAATAATCTTTACACCACATTAAAGACATAGCAGCTCGTAACTTTCAGTCGTCAAGAGTTTTTGTCACACTTAAAAGGTGTGTTTGTGCATGAAACGTGCGCGTTTAGATGCATGTATGTGAGAAACTGGGCGAAAGAGCGCTCTGTCGATTCCGTGAGCAGCTGGGTTTCTTTCATTCTTTCTTTCTTGAAATCATTTAAAGAATTATAAATATCAGATATAATAATGCATACACCAAACTGCACAGTTTATTCACTATTCCATACTCGTATCCTGAAGATTTTCACATACTGTAGGGATCTGTTCAAATATGATTTGTCTGATTATACATATAACATCCCTTTTTCTGACAGTTCACAATATTTTCTAGTTATGGAGTGATAAAATGAGATTCTCCCAAATTCCTGTCTATAAAACCCAGTGACTCTAATATGAGATGAACATTAAACAAGAATTCTGAACCTGATTTCATCCAGTGTTTACACTTTTTTTTTCAGCAGAAATGTCTGCTAATTATTGCATAGTTTACATAACATTTTAGAAAATTTTAAAATATATATACAGGGTGCATATTACAGGGGGGTTTGGGGGGATTGACCCCCCTATGTAAGCCTTGATCCCCCCTAAAGAACATCAAAACAAGATGTATGGGGGTAGGGGGGGGATTCCTTTGAATCTAAAAAAAGGACACTTTGATCTGTATTTTAAATAATAAATAAAATAATAGATTTCTATTTGACCACCCCTATAACGGTTCATACCATTGTGAATGCATAATCGGACCAATAAGTATATGACAGAAAAAAGTCCTTCAACAGTCTGAAACTGGCAGATTTATAGCACCGCAAGAGTTAACAAGACTTAAAATAGGTGTTTGTTTCTACACATAGCCTTAAAGTAAAGTCAAATTAGATGCATAGTTTGTATAGTAAAGTAAGCAGAAATTAGGTCAGAATACACTAAACAGCCTATCCCACAAAACACTGAAAACTGAAATATATTTTATTAATAAATTAGATATAACTTAAATAAATGAAGCATGTATTACACAAACTAATTACTGAAAAAGTTGACCGATCCAGACCGACCCCCCCCCCCCCCCCCCCCCCGATCAATCAATGTCACATCTGTGTTGAAACCCCTTATAAAGGTGATTTTTGCATAATAGGTCCCATTTAAACAGTCCAGTGAGTGGCGTTCCTCTATAAAACAAGTCTTACCGTTATAGTATCTCTCCGGTGTTTCATGTTTAGACGTACAGCAGTTTACTGAGTCTTTCCCGTTGTGCACAAGGTTGGTAGTTGGCCAAGAATCAGCCAGCCATGGATAATTTCCCATGTTAGCACCCAGCATACCAGGCCTACAGATAGATCCAAAAATATCCGTGAGAACAGACTGATCTCAAATCATTTTATTTATGCTTTAAATCAATGCTTGAGGGGCTAAAAGTGAAGTTTACCTTCCGTTGAGACCAGAACTTTCACCATGTGGAAAACCAACTGTAAAAATAAAATGCAATTGAATACAGGTAGAAATCTATATGGTAAATATGTTTAAGACTGATGAATAAAAGTAGGCCTATGTTGTTTTAGTAAATTGATAAAGCTGAAAATATGAATGAAATTACATTACAACAATGTACTTTATTAAATATTTTTGTGTTTATATATACAATGTATTTTTAATAACATTTTCTAATGTCTGTTTATTAATTCATTTAGGTAACACTTTATTTTAACTTGCATTGTTACACATGCTCCATGTACTTACTATAATAACTACAATTAATTATGCTAAAAAGTGTAACCTTCATGTAATTTTCCAAATAATAAAATAAAATAAAATAAAATAAAATAAAATAAAATAAAATAAAATAAAAAATAAATCAAATCAAATCGCTGTAACAGAGACACAAAAAGTGTAAACTTAATAAAAAATAATAAAATAAAATAAAAAATAAATAAAACACATTTAAAAATAAATAAAATAGCTATGCTGTAACAAAGACACAAAAAGTGTAAACTTCATTTAACAAAACAAAACAAAACAAAACAAAACAAAACAAAACAAAACAAAACAAAACAAAACAAAACAAAACAAAACAAAACAAAACAAAACAAAACAAAAAAAGTCACAAAACAAAACAAAACAAAACAAAACAAAAATAACAAAACAAAACAAAACAAAACAAAACAAAACAAAACAAAACAAAACAAAACAAAACAAAACAAAACAAAACAAAAATAACAAAACAAAACAAAACAAAACAAAACAAAACAAAACAAAAACAAAAAAAATCACAAAACAAAAATAACAAAACAAAAATAACAAAACAAAAATAACAAAACAAAACATCACAAAACAAACAAAAATCACAAAACAAAACAAAACAAAACAAAAATAACAAAACAAAAATAACAAAACAAAACAAAACAAAACAAAACAAAAATCACAAAACAAAACAAAAATCACAAAACAAAACAAAACAAAACAAAACAAAACAAAACAAAACAAAACAAAACAAAACAAAACAAAACAAAACAAAACAAAACAAAACAAAACAAAACAAAACAAAACAAAACAAAACAAAAATAACAAAACAAAAATAACAAAACAAAACAAAACAAAACAAAACAAAAAAGTCACAAAACAAAACAAAAATCACAAAACAAAACACGAAACAAAACAAAACAAAACAAAACAAAACAAAACAAAACAAAACAAAACAAAACAAAACAAAACAAAACAAAAATAACAAAACAAAAATAACAAAACAAAAATAACAAAACAAAACAAAACAAAACAAAACAAAAAAGTCACAAAACAAAACAAAATCACAAAACAAAACAAAACAAAACAAAACAAAACAAAACAAAACAAAACAAAACAAAACAAAACAAAACAAAACAAAACAAAACAAAACAAAACAAAACAAAACAAAACAAAACAAAACAAAAAAGCTACACTGTTAAAAGGACACAAAAAGTATTATCTTCATTTAATTTTTATAAAGTAAAATAAAATAAAAAAATAGTTACACTGTAACAAACTTAATAAAATAAAATAAAATAAAATAAAATAAAATAAAATAAAATAAAATAAAATAAAATAAAATAAAATAAAATAAAATAAAATAAAATAAAATAAAATAAAATAAAATAAAATAAAATCTGATAAAATAAATAAAAAATAAAATAAAAATAAAATAAAATAAAAGTCCTGTCTAAAGTTACAAAAACTGCCTTTGCAAAAAACTACAATAAAAATGCTTAAGTTTCAGCAATAAAATGCAAATAACTAAAACATGTGCACGCATACCTGCTGGTGTGTATGCAAATGACGCAGTGTAATGGCTGAGCTCTTTTCTCTTCTTGCGTCTGCAGTAGATCCACACGCTGAATCCCATCAGGATTACCCAGCATGCTCCGCCAATGCCTGCGATGAAGGCAGGCTGCTTCACCACGTCTGTGATCTGCTCCGCCAGACTTACATTCTCCTCAGATTCACTGCCTCCACCTGTGACTGTGGGCTGCTCTGCCGGCAGTTCTGGAGAAAAACAGACAGAGAGAGAGATCAAAGTGTTACTCAGACAGAATGTCTTAATAGGACTCAGCTTATTGGAAAGATTTAAGCAATTTAGTCTCATAGCGGGACTTTAAAAAGCAATCAAAGGGAATTTACACATTTTTTTGTATTTCGAGTCTAATCCTTTCAGTTTGAAAGTCACAGCAGCTTTTTTTTGGCAAGCACTCACAGATAAGAACATTTTTATATATTTTATATCTTCATGTATATATTTATAAGTGTATGCTTCATCGATTGGGATTTTTAGGTAATGTTGTGTTTTGTCTTTTTATTTTGTTTATTTTTATATTCTGTCTATAATTCTGACTTCAACTATATATATATATTTATAGATGAAGTCAGAATTATTAAACCCCTTGAATTATTAGCCACCCTGTTTATTTTTTTCCCCAATTTCTGTTTAACGGAGAGAAGATTTTTTCAACACATTTCTAAACATAATAGTTTTAGAAACTCATTTCTAATAACCATAATGACAGTAAATAAGATAAAAAAATTGATATTTTACAAGACACTTCTATACAGCTTAAAGTGACATTTTAAGGCTTAACTAGGTTAATTAGGTTAACTAGGCAGGTTAGGGTAATTTGGTTTTGGTACCCAAAAGTAATTGTATAATGATGGTTTGTTCTGTAGGCAATCGAAAAAAAATATAGCTTAAAGGGGCTAATAATATTCCCCTTAAAATGGTTTTCAAAACAATTTAAACTGCTTTTATTCTAGCCAAAATAATAAAGCCAAAAAAAAATCTAGCCAAAAAAATAAGGCTTTCTCCAGAAGAAAAAATACTATCAGACAAACTGTGAAAATTTCCTTGCTCTGTTAAACATCGGAAAATAAAAAAATTCAAGGGCGGGCCAATAATTCTGACTTCAACTGTATATATATATATATATATATATATATATATATATATATATATATATATATATATATATATATATATATATATAATTTGGTTATATATATATATATATAAATGATGTTTAACAGAGCAAGGAAATTATATATATATATATATATATATATATATTATATAAGTAATTTGAAATTACTTAATTTAAACTTAAATAAATAGATTTTTATTTTATAAGAATGTTAGAATGTTAATGATAAGACTGTCTTTATATTTTACATTTATAGGTGTATATTGCATTTATATTGCAACATTTTATAAGTTGTACAATTTTGAGAAATTTGTTATGGCGTTTAAATAATTTACATATTTTACTTAATTATTATTATTTTAATTTAATACTTATGCTTACAAAATTTGTCTATATACCAATGTATTTTATAGCTATATAGTTTGACTTATTTTAAAATAGTTGTTTTTAAATATATGTAAAGAAATTTAGCCTCAAATCGAGAATTTAAGTGTCAATTTACAGGAATTTACACCATTGTGTATTAGGACTGCTCAAGTCCACTTCTTTCAGTTTAAAAGTCAGGGCTGGTTAATTCCTCAGTCACTCACTGATAAGAACAGATACTGGCTGGCTGTGTATGCCCACTCCTGCACTGGTCACTGCTGCCACCTCCACTTGGTACAGGATGCCGGGCAGGAGACCCTTCAGTAAAGTGCTCAGCACACTGCCGTCCACCGTCTGATTGATGTTGTAGCGTGTCTGAGAGTCATTACCCAGACACCAGACCTGAAATCACATCAACAAAAACATCTGACATTGACATCTTTAAATTATGAAACTGGATGATGTTTCACCCTCATAACATTTGAAGACAAGAAAAATATAGTGAATAAATGTTTAATTTTACCTTTTGTACAACTAAAATTATATTTATCTGTTCAATTAATTAATTAATTAATTAATTAATTTATTTATTTACAACAATTGATTTAGATATATCATTACATATTCTGCATTTATTGTCTTTAACCGGTTGTGTGCAAATTAGTTTCTTATAGGCACTTCATTTTAAAATATATAGTTTTTATAATTTCCTAAAATTCTATATATATATATATAATTTTTGTGTGTTATTTTTCTTCTTGTTTGACATTTTTATCATTTTAATTGTACCTTTTTACTTAAAGTTTAATAAAATGGCTTCTTTAAATAAATAGAGCAAATATTTATATTATATTATATTATATTATATTATATTATATTATATTATATTATATTATATTATATTATATTATATTATATTATATTATATTATATTGAAATATATTATATTGAATTATATTTTAGTTATGTTATGTTATGTTATGTTATGTTATGTTATGTTATATTATATTATATTATATTATATTATACTATATTATGTTATATTATATTATATTATATTATATTATATTATATTATATTATATTATATTATATTATATTATATTATATTATATTATATTATATTATATTATATTATATTATATTATATTATATTATTTTATATTATATTATATTTTATTATGTTATGTTATGTTATGTTATGTTATGCTGTGTTATATTATGTTATATTATATTATATTATATTATATTATATTATATTATGTTATGTTATGTTATATTATATTATATTATATTATATTATATTATATTATATTATATTATATTATATTATATTATATCATATCATATCATGTCATGTCATGTCATGTCATGTTATGTTATATCATATCATATCATATCATATCATATCATATCATATTATATTATATTATATTATATTATATTATATTATATTATATTATATTGAATTATATTATATTATATTATATTATATTATATTATATTATATTATATTATATTATATTATATTATATTATATTTTGTATTATATTTTATTTTATTTTATTTTATTTTATAGTCTGAATTATACTAATAATTGGATACTTCTTTAATCTATAAAACTGATTACAAAGACATTTACACACCATAATTACTCACATTTTTTTATTTAATCTATAAAACTACATTACTTTTACTTATTTTAAAGTTAATCTAAGTTTTTTAATAATATTTCGTTTTGAATAGTCTAATTTTACCAATAATTGCATTTTATATTTATAAAAAAAATGACATTATTACAACTTATAATTTGCTCAGATTCTTAGGACATAATACAAATGACTCTTTATAATGTGCATGGTCAGGGCATGTGTTCACTGTATGACTGCATGTTGTATGTACTGTATGTGAATTGTCACCTTGTACTCCTGAATGACTCCGTTCTGCATGTCGATGGGAGGAGGCTGCCATGAAACACTGATGCTGGAGCTGTTGCTGAGCTTCACTGTGGCCACATTCACAGCTCGAGGAGGAGCACTCGGCACTGCAACACAATTACAACTCCATTACAACCACAAGCTGAATGCTGCATCTGCATTTGCACCCTTTCCCTAATTCTGTTTGCAAGACTGAAGTAATATATCTTCGTATTGCATATAGCGGATTTGAGTCGCCCGGGTTGAATGAACTCAAATTGAATTGATTAGAGTGGAATTAAACTGAAGTGCATCAAATGGAAACAGAAAGAACCACAGAGATATATCTCTCGCCCTCCTCTGGCATGCAAAAGGTCTGTGTTAAAGTAACATCTTGTTTTAATTTAGTTCCCTGTGCCTTTCAGCAGGTTAGCAATGACAGCACTTTCAATAAACGTTTTCATTAAAGATTTTTTTTAGTAAAGTTAATATGGATAAAGGTATTGGTATTGTTTGTAATACTTGAACATTTTATACATTTTTTTAAAAATGTGTATTTATTTTGCATAAAAATAGATATGATTTTATAACATTGTTTTATATAATGTTTTTGTAAACAAAAATTAAAAATTGTTAATGACTTGATTTTTTAGATATAATATTTATAATACTATTCATAATATTCATAATACATACGCTGGATAGAACTGAGTCAGTAAATCAACTGAGTCAACTGATTTGAGTGAAATGAACGGAAAATTGAATGGAAAGTGAAAGATCCATTTTCCATTTTTATAGCAATACATACAGTTAAAGTCAGAATTATTAGCATTAAGATAAAAAAGATAATGCGATTTCTTTGAAAATCTCAAAAATTAATAAATGCAATTATATTTAAATAAACATATTATAACTTATATATTAAAGTAATTATATTTAAATACACATATTATAACTTATATATTAAAGTAATTATATTTAAATACACATATTATAACTTATATATTAAAGTAATTATATTTAAATACACATATTATAACTTATATATTAAAGTAATTATATTTAAATACACATATTATAACTTATATATTAAAGTAATTATATTTAAATACACATATTATAACTTATATATTAAGGCAATTATATTTAAATACACATATTATAACTTATATATTAAGGTAATTATATTTAAATACACATATTATAACTTATATATTAAGGTAATTATATTTAAATACACATATTATAACTTATATATTAAAGTAATTATATTTAAATACACATATTATAACTTATATATTAAAGTAATTATATTTAAATACACATATTATAACTTATATATTAAAGTAATTATATTTAAATACACATATTATAACTTATATATTAAGGTAATTATATTTAAATACACATATTATAACTTATATATTAAGGCAATTATATTTAAATACACATATTATAACTTATATATTAAAGTAATTATATTTAAATACACATATTATAACTTATATATTAAGGTAATTATATTTAAATACACATATTATAACTTATATATTAAGGTAATTATATTTAAATACACATATTATAACTTATATATTAAGGCAATTATATTTAAATACACATATTATAACTTATATATTAAGGTAATTATATTTAAATACACATATTATAACTTATATATTAAGGTAATTATATTTAAATACACATATTATAACTTATATATTAAAGTAATTATATTTAAATACACATATTATAACTTATATATTAAAGTAATTATATTTAAATACACATATTATAACTTATATATTAAAGTAATTATATTTAAATACACATATTATAACTTATATATTAAGGTAATTATATTTAAATACACATATTATAACTTATATATTAAGGCAATTATATTTAAATACACATATTATAACTTATATATTAAGGTAATTATATTTAAATACACATATTATAACTTATATATTAAGGTAATTATATTTAAATACACATATTATAACTTATATATTAAAGTAATTATATTTAAATACACATATTATAACTTATATATTAAAGTAATTATATTTAAATACACATATTATAACTTATATATTAAAGTAATTATATTTAAATACACATATTATAACTTATATATTAAAGTAATTATATTTAAATACACATATTATAACTTATATATTAAGGTAATTATATTTAAATACACATATTATAACTTATATATTAAGGTAATTATATTTAAATACACATATTATAACTTATATATTAAGGTAATTATATTTAAATACACATATTATAACTTATATATTAAGGTAATTATATTTAAATACACATATTATAACTTATATATTAAGGTAATTATATTTAAATACACATATTATAACTTATATATTCAAGTAATTATATTTAAATACACATATTATAACTTATATATTAAGGTAATTATATTTAAATACACATATTATAACTTATATATTAAGGTAATTATATTTAAATACACATATTATAACTTATATATTAAGGTAATTATATTTAAATACACATATTATAACTTATATATTAAGGTAATTATATTTAAATACACATATTATAACTTATATATTAAGGTAATTATATTTAAATACACATATTATAACTTATATATTCAAGTAATTATATTTAAATACACATATTATAACTTATATATTAAGGTAATTATATTTAAATACACATATTATAACTTATATATTAAGGTAATTATATTTAAATACACATATTATAACTTATATATTAAGGTAATTATATTTAAATACACATATTATAACTTATATATTAAGGTAATTATATTTAAATACACATATTATAACTTATATATTTGTGTTTGTATTATGTACAATGGAATAAAATTAAATTGATTTGATTGAAAATTTAAATATATTTTTAAAAAGCAAAATAACTATACTTTGTGCTTTTTGGTTGTTCTTGCATCGATTTAGGCCGATTTAAACTCTAATAAAAACAGTGTATATTTAATATGAATAAAGGTAATTAAACACAAAAGATGCAAAAAAATACATCTCATTATTTAAAGATGAACAAATCGTTTTGTATTAAATATAATATTATTAAAATATTAAATACATACTCAGAATGATACTTTAGTTCCACTTTCTTAAAAAATACATACAATAATTAGTTAAATAATGAAGAGGAAACACAGATAATGTAGATTAGAACAGTTAATCTACATTATCCCTCCATAATTTGATTTGCCAGAACGAAGTGATTCAACCTCATATTACATACACTGAAACAGAATAGAGTGGGCTTGGGTTGAATGATCTGGAATTGAACCGATGAACTGAAGTGCATTAAACAGAAACAGATCTCTCTCTCACCCTCGTCTGGCGTGCGGAGCGTCTGCGAACGGCTGTCCAGGCCCTGAAACTCGTTAAAGTAGGGTCGTATTTTAATCTCGTACTCGGTTCCTTTGAGCAGGTTAGCGATGACGGCGCTACGCTCTGTTGCAGCCTTCACTTCCTGCTGAGACCAGGAGCCGCCGACAGGCCGATAAAGCAGCCGATAACCCTGGATGTACTGCGACTGACGGTCCACCTGGCGGACAGGACGGAGGAATGAAGAAAGGAGATAACAAGAGTTACAGGGGAATCAGAAGAGCCGATGCGGAGGACAGATTTGACTCACGTTCCAGCTGATCTTCACACTGGAGGCTGTCAACAGCACAGGTTCGTGAAGCTGCACAGACATTTCTCCCAGCTCCCTCTGCACCTGACGATGGTCAACACCCTGACCTGTGGGACTCACATCTTCGGGAAGAAGGGGATAAGAGGGCATAAAAGCTGTTAGAAGTGTTAATAATGCATCATATTTCATCTAAAAAAACAAACAAACATAAAAATATTATATACAGTTGAGGTCAAAATGATTAGCCCTCTTGTGATTTTTTTTTCTTTTTCAAACATTTCCCAAATGATGTTTAACACAGCAAGGAATTTTTCACAGTATTTCCCATATTATTTTTTCTTCTGGAGAAACTTGTTTTATTTTGGCTAGAATAAAAGCAGTTTTTAATTTTTTTAAATCCATTTTAAGGTCAATATTATTAGCCCTCTTGAACAATATTATAATTTTTTTTTTAATATTTCTGACTTCAACTGTATATAATTTATGCATTGTGGCATTATTAATGTTCGAAAAATATTCTCATTAATTTAAATATTTTACATTAAAAAATATATATGTATGTATCAATAAATTTTATTGTATTAATAAATGTATATACATTTATACATTTTTATTTTAAAATCTATTTATGCTGATGTTATTTAAAATAATTCAAGTATAATTTTATTTTTGCAAGGTAATGCACACTTTTGTAATAATATTAATAAAAACTTTGTTTAATTAAAAAAATCTATTATTAATAATAACAACAATATTAATAATAATAATATTAATAATAATAACAATAGTCTTTATTGTAACATGAAAAACAGCTTTATTTAATGAAAATTCATTTTTTAAAATTAAAATGTAGATGTTTAAAATATTGATAATTAATTAGCATAATTAATTAAATTTAATTTTGTAATATTACATCTATTCGATTTGATGTTATTTCATGTCTAAAGTTTTCATGTATGTAATATGGAAAAATAAACCTCTCTTAATATTAAACCTTTATTTTTAAATGGCATATTAATGACATTTTTTTATTTTTTATACATATTAATTTATGTTGATTTTAATTACAATAAAAATGTGGATATTTGTTTTGCATAAATACAATGGGGCTTAATTTTGATATTACTAATTACAAATTTAAGCATTGTGAAAATATTATTGTATATGGGGAAAAGATGCAGCAATATTGTAGTTATAAACACTGTCAAAAATCCTGGGTACCATCGTGTTGCCCTAACACAAATCAAAGTTAACTTATTAATTGTTTTTACAAATTTAGCTAATTTTAAATAAGTAGTTTAAACAATCAGCAAAAATAACATTTTGAGTGTATTTAATAATTATTATAACAATTAATATTATTTTTTGATACAGTATTTTTTGCTGTGATTACTTAAAATAAAATTTACATTTGAAAAAAAAATTTACAAGACATAACAGAAACTATTAGATACAACAGAATATCGTTCTTCTGAATTGAGTCTAAACTGTGTTTTCATGTTTCGATTCAATCCACGATGAATTCAATTGATTTTCACATAACCTTTAAATATCCCTAATCTCTCCTTAACAGCTAAACAACATTTAATTTGTTTCACATTTTTATACATCTGTAATAAAAAAAAAGGCCATATAATTGATCGTCCCCCAGTATACAGACCTTGTGTTCGTACAGGCTCTGAAATGGGGCTCGGGTCACTCAGGCCATACGCATTGACCGCTCGCACAATAAACAGGTAAATGGTGTTCGGAGACAATCCGGTGACAGTGTGCTTTTCCAGCTTCACAAAATCTGCAACCGTCTGCCACGTACTGCCCGCCGATTGACTGAAAATAATAACAGAAAGACAGAGTTAATAATTATATGGTCACACTTTACTATAAGGTTATTTTAAAGTATTTATTTATTTAATAAATATGAATGTGTAAGTCTTGAGTGTCCATCCCAATCATATTTACCTCAATCCCTAATTCCACATGGATCTATGTCTGCTTACAAAATAAGTCTCGACTCAACTGGCTGATTCTGAATAAAACATCAATAGAGCAAATGTTTTGTCCTACATTTGTCCTGAAGCTGCGGCACGATATTACAGAGAGGAGGATTTAACAGCAAAGTCAATGTCATAGATGTTTATCTGCACTCCTCTGATTGTCATTACATGTGTCTGCTTAATGACCGCCTCTTCTCTGATGCTATTCTAGCACCCTTCGGCTTGACAGTGCATGACGTGACAAAAAAAAAAGATCTATGTGGTGCTAGATTTATTTATGGCACAGACTAGACTTGCTGTAATGCGGCCAATGCACTGCATGCAATAAATAAATAAACAGCTTGGATGTAAAACTGTGATTTTATTAGATATAAAGCGTTGATTATTATGTGCAGAGAAGTTTCAGATTTAATTCAAAGGGTTAGTTCTCCTCAAAATGATAATTCTGATATTATTTACTCACACTAAAATTGGTGCAAAACCCATAAGACTTTTGAGCTTTGTAAATCATTACTTATTTTATGACAAAGCCTGTAAAATGCAGTTTTATGCACCTAAAATTGAAGATATTGTAGTAAAAATGCTTTGTTTCATACTTGTCTATTATTATATAGTTACAAATATCTATATAACAAATAACACAAAAGCAACATGGCAGTTTTTTTCATCCTCCTGAGTGCAAATCTGATATTGATTTATGCAAAAGTTCAGTAAACAGAAAGTTAATATTCTATTAATATAATACAATTAATAAAATTAGAATAAAATTAATTCTATTGTTATAATTTACAGAAAATATTCTGTTTTTGCTCAGTTTTGCAAGAGAAAACCCTACTATTAAACAAAACGTACAAAATTTAGCTTATAAAAATGCCCATTGTTGGCTAAATATTCATGCACTATAAACCATGTGTTGAATCTAAACATGTCTTTCTAAAGCTACTAATGGTAATGTTTAACACAGTAATGACTTTAAATCTTCCTTTAGGGTTAATCTCTCAGCAAGATTTAATATGCCAGTCATGTGGGATTAATTGGAGTAATTAATCTCTACATTGCGTAATTAATTACAATTAAAGACAAAGAAAAGTGGTAGTACTTTTTTACAGTCCTTTTTCCCATGTAGGATCCATCTCATAGTCATTATCGGGTAACTACTAGTACATAAACAACTAGCTAGTAACTACTATACATAAACCTACCCAAGAACCCAACCTTAACCTTAACCCAACTTAACCCTTTTATTACCCAGTACATTATTTGGGCAAATACTAGGGGTAGACAATTAATCAAAGGTGAATTTCATGCACATTTTGTCAGTAAAGCTGGTTGTAGTTAACCTAAAGCATGTGCGTTCAGATGGAGCTGAATTTACCACAGACTTATATTGCACGTCTAAAATCGAAGATAATTTAATTGGACAATAATAACATCAAGAAAATCGTTCCGTGATAATGACAGCTGTCTGTGTGTTACTTCTTAATGAACTATTGACCTTATTCTACATCGCGGAAGTGCGCTCGTTTTTGCGATTGTTTTAGAACTTCCGATTCAGTTGTCTATGGGAGAAATGACTAGAAATAATAAATGGCAGAAAACTATCAAACTACTCGCTCTACAAACAAGTGTTTGCATGACTATACATAAAAAGTAGAATAATATAATACGAAAAGATCAGTTTGCAACATCAAGCAGCATAACGAGCTGTTTTTAACCTCTAAAAATGAATGAAAGTGAAAGAGACCGGAAGTTTCGAGCCAAAAATGGCTGCGCCCGCTCATCCTCAGAGAATAAGGTGAATAGCTCTGTGTATTAAATGCTGCATACCACATATAATACTAAATATAATATAACGTTTTTTCCTCAAAGTTCAAAAACTCATTTGAGAGTTTGAAATAAATCCTTCTGTGAGATGATTCTGTAGTTGTGTGTTTGAGTCACATTAAATCAATCAAAGCTGTAAAATCTTCTGTTTATAATGCAACACTATGGGGATTTCCTGAGTTTCTATTTCTTGCGTGTTTAGACTTTCTGCATGAGTGTGCCCTCTGGCTTTCGGAGGAGATTTACTACTGATCAAACAACCATGGTTCCCTTACAATATGTGCATGACAAGCGCAGCTTTGCGATAATATTGTCAATCATTCACCCGGCACTAGTAAGTACACTGCAAGTGCATGTTAAGTATATGAACTGTAAAATAAGATGCATTCAGTATGTTTGACTGATAGCCCAATTTGCTACAACAGCCGATTTACTAACATCCAGATAACAAAATAATGCAGGACTATGAACATGGCTTAATGACAACCAAGAGAGCTGCTTAGGTGTGACATACAGGTGGGCAAAATTCATAACAACATGCATCCCCCCCCTCTAATAAACAATGCATGTTAAACATGGACATCTGTCTGTGGCAGAAGGCTTGAGGATGTTTCTCTTCACTTGTCTGTGGTTAACCATCACCCTTGTTTAGAGCGTTGGGTCACGTGCGCCGCGTTCAAGGTTTATTTTCCCCCAGTGGCAACTCCTGCCGCAGACACAAAGCCAATAAAAGACCGACCTGCACAATTAGGCCAAGCCATAAATGCTGGGAACGTCGTAAATATTCCTTCAGCGGCCGCCGATAGCAGCGATAAATCCAAGGTCACTTTGCTATCAGCTGGGATTGAGGAAACAGGGAAAGGCTGAGAGTTGTGACACAAATCCCTTTTCTCCAGCAAAACGCCAACTGGGCTATTAAATGCACACACATATTCGCATAAATGTGCATAAAATCAAAAAGTGGGCCGTAACGTAAACCTTTTCTAAAAGTAAAAGCCTCAATCCTCTTCATCCGCAGTTCCTTTCCATCCCTCGCAGCACCTCAGGGGAGGAAATTTTATAGCAACCTCCCCCCTCCCTCTTTCAGCCCCACAGCACTCTATAAAGAATCAATTTTAGGGATGTGGGGCCATGCTAACTGTTACCCAGGGGGGCAAAGGAGAGAAGAGAGACCTAGTGTGTGTGCATGACATACAGAAAGACTGAAAATGTGTGTGTCTGTGTGTGCACTGGTTTTGGTGGTTTACAAGGACAGTGTTTTGGTATAATGACATGGGCATGACCTAGTTGTACTGTATTGCGGTGGTTTACGATGACATGGCTTGTGTCCTTGTAATTCAAAATGCAGACTTAATGGGGGCTTTTCACATTTAAATTTTGCCACAGGTTTCCTTTGAGGGTTGGGTTTAGGGGTAGGGCCATATACAGTAATAAGCAGTTTTTGCTGTATAAAATACATTACGCCTATGGAGAGTCCCTGTAAACTACCAATACCAACGTTAGTGTGTGTGTGTGTTTCCATTGCTGAATAGCCTGTTTGCTGTCTGTCCTCCCTCTAAAGACTGCAGGACCTTGCTTCTGTAATTAGAGGTAGCCCCATTTCAGCCAGCTTACAATAGCTTAAAGAAGAGTCTGTGTGGACTAGATCTGAATTCATTAGCATGTCATACTCAAGAGCGAGTGCATTTCTCAAGCCTACTTTCCATGAACAAACCTCTAGTTGACTGAACAAACCCCAAAACACTTGACGTTTTTTTTATTTATTTTTTTTATTCTTGATGCATTGGTCCGGCTCCCATACAAAGAATCGCCGGTTTTATCCCAGCTCAGACCGGGTTGGGTGCAGTAGAACCGGTGGGCAGTAGCGTCGCTACAAGTAGTGACGCTACTAGCTTAACTACATTTCTCGGTAGCGTCGCCACTTTCTAAATCAAATAGCTTTTTAGTAGCGAAGCTATTTTATTAGTCAAGTGGCGCAGTAGCGTCTACACAAGCTACATTTACCGATCGCGGATCAATAAGTGACGGCACAGACATTCATGTTTTTCATTCAAGTTTTTAGTGCGTTACTGCCACCTCTAGTGAAACGTGCTTGATTAAAAGATTGGGTAGAGGAGTTATTTCCGAAGCAGGATTCCTCGTGACCATACCTCGAGAAGTACATTTTACAATGCAATAACTTAATTTCTGATGCTGTGTTTAAAAAAAAAAAAAAAACTTTAGTATATGTATATATATATATATGTAATGCAATTGTTTCAAAATATTTCCCTTTACTATAAATTACTATAGTATTTTAAATGTGTAACACCTGCTTTTATTGGATTTTTTTGTTTTAGCTGTTATATACTATAATGTTATATACATTTACAGTAAATAACTGAACTATTATGCCTCATAGGTTTCATTGACAGTTTTATTGATCATTAAGATATGACTGACTTAGTTTTAATTAGCTTCGATTTGAAAATGATAATTGTAAAAATAGCTTAGATGTAGCTAAGCTACTTTTGCCATGTAGCTTTTAGCTTAGCTTGCTACATTTCCCAGAGGGTAGCTTTTAGTGTAGTTAAGCTACATTTTAAGTAGAGTAGCTAATAGCTTAGCTCACTACATTTTTCAAGTAGCTTGCCCAACACTGCCGGTGGGTTACATTCGAATGTATTAAAAAAAATAGAGACAATAAAAAATAGATGATATTTTTTTATGAATTAATAAATAAAGTCTTATTATTAATAAATATATTTATATATCATGGTATTTAATTCAATGCAATTTGTAATAACGTAATATGTATCACACAAAACACATTCATCACACCTCTATTAAGAAATAATCAAAAATGGATTGCACCCAAGCATAAGAAACAACATTGTCAGCTACACTGGCTTGATTAGCGTATAAAAACATAGAACATTTATAAGTACGCACAGTTGCAAAGCCAGTCAATTATACTGTGTAAAATAGTCACGTAAAGCAAATTTACCAAGAAAACCTAGAGTGTAGATTAATTCAGTAATTCATGAAAAATACATCCCTTCCAAATAAGACAGAGTTCTCCAGCCTATGTCTGTAATTCAATTGCAGAACACCAATACACTTGCTATTAATTTGGATCTCTGGCAGTAGCTTGGCGCCTGAGGGAGTGATTCTTGTATGGGGCTTGATGTAAGGATATATTTGCCCTCGCATGACTATGAGGAGCAATAGAGGAAGCAGGACGAGGTCAGGGACGGGCCAAATATTACCCCCGTCTGTCACGGCCGAGCAGCCACGCTAAGACAGTGACACTGGATTAATAAAAAATGAAGAATGGACTCTAGCTGTAGCCTCAGGCGAAAGACAATGTTATCTAGGAGCGGGAGGGAAACAAACAGGAATGGAGCAGAACGGAGATGTTTGCAGTGTAGTTTACTGACCTGAAGGCCTCGATGATGTAAGAGGTGACGGCCGCGCCGCCTTCGTGTGCATTGGGTTGCCAGGTGAGGGTGACGCTGTTACGGGTTACATCAGTTACGACGGGTTTCTGAGGAGGACCGGGCAGCTGATAGGGCTCTGATACTGGAGATGCTGATAGACCGCCACTCTCTGTGAAGAGAACAACAGGATTTATTATTTACATTTTTAGCTTTAACAATTTTGCTTGTATGTTATGTTATGTTATGTTATGTTATTTTATGTTATTTTATGTTATGTTATGTTATCTTACGTTACAATACAATATAATATAATATAATATAATATAATATAATATAATATAATATAATATAATATAATATAATGTAATATAATGTAATATAATATAATATAATATAATATAATATAATATAATTTAATATAATATAATATAATATAATATAATATAATATAATATAATATAATATAATATAATGTAATATAATATATTTTTCTCAGATTCTGTTGATTTACTAAATGTATTACCTATGGGCTTGGGCAAAATGGTAATATTAATTTAATAATTTAAATATCAAATAAAATATTGTCATTTACTGCCTTTTTTTTTTTTTTAAATAAACCATGTTTGTCCGAATAACAGATGTTTTTAATTGTTGTCATTAAATATTAAATTCTTAACTCTTCTGAAGTAAATTAATTGGTATTTTGTTGTCTAGAAAAATATAAATATTTCTAAAACATATCACTTTTTCTATATTATGCAAAAAAGGCACTAAAGTACATTTTTATAAAAAAAAATAGATGAAATGTCTTAAGCAGCTTAAAGAAATAAACAAAAGTAATGTTTAATTTAAACACTTAAATATAAACCATAAATCAAGTGAAAATTGGATTTTTTCAAGTGCTGTACACTATATATAATGTATTTTAAAATGTAAATCAAAATTATTGGTTGTCTTAGTCCTATCACTTGAAAATAGCAAACACTGTACATCTCTCTAAAGCTTTTTTAATTGATTTATTTGGTCACACTTTATTTTGATGGTCCACTTGTTGAATTGAAGTTACATTGCAACTAATTCTCATTAGATTATAATTAGACTGTTAGGTTGGGGTTAGGGTTGGGGTTAGTGTAAGTTGACATGTACTTGCAAAGTCAGTTAAATATCTGTTGAATGTCTGTATCAACAGATATTAAGCAGACAGTCTACTAATACTCAAATCGACCATTAAAATAAAGTGTTGCCATATATTGTTTTATGTTTGTACTTTCATTTCCGCTGTCTTTTACTCCTTTTGTTTTCATTTCCAAAATGAATTCTTATTGCACTTAACAAGTTTACAATGATAATGACGCTTGTTAACAAGTTTTTAATGATTTATGAAGGAACTATTATGCTTTGTTTTGTTATTTTCTCTTCACTTACAAGTAGCATGGAATTTACAGCTACTGTATATTTTTGTATCCTGTTCCTTTGTGTCCCCTGGCGGCATTTTCTCAAACTACTGTTACACCTAAACACATTGGCCTAATCCTGTTGTCCCGCGGCGGTGCCACACATGGCAGTATTGGTCATTTTGAACTCACTGTCACTTACTGTGGATTTTTCCATATATATAAACTGTTAACCTGTGTATAATCTGTACAGCATTTACTTTTATTTTAGTTTTAGATATTTTAATGCAAGTTAAACAAAATTAAAACTATCTGGCAACTAAATAAAATAAAAAGTCACTGATTTATTTTCAATTCAAGTAACTATAAAAACCCTGGCTACTTCCTGTATAGCATGCCCAAAATAGTGCACGATCCTAATAGCATTATTTATAATTATGACAATTCCATTCCAAATACTCACATCCATACTTTACAGACCTTCCTCTTTTTATTAGTCATGAAGTAACTTTCAACACAGTTTGCACCTATAACACAGTATATCCTGCAATATCGAACACAGTGCAAGCTTACTGTACTTATACTGAGCACGTCGCTACATATCGACCATGCCATATTCCATATGAGCGATGATCCTGTTTGCAGAAATCACTCTGTGTTTTCGCATTTGTCTGGATTTATAGTACACAATAACAGAAATCAATATTCAAGCAGAAAAATCAGCACTACTCCATATGCTGACATCTGTTAAATGGAGAGATATATCAGCAGAGTACATTTACAATGGAAGCGGCTTCCTCCAGCGATGATTGCAGCTTGAAGATGATATGATGCAGTTTGTCAAAGATAAGACTCATAAAGGTGGCGATGAAGTGCTTACGTGTGTGTATTTGTGAGTGCGTGTGTGTTTTCTTTTACCTTTTACTGTGAGCACACCACTCCAGCTCGTCTCTCCACTCAGACTGGAGGCAACACAGGTGTAGGCCCCGGAGTCCGTCTCCTAGCAACAGCAGGCTCAGGGTCAGCATTTGTATGGATAAACTCAAGCACAATGCATTGGCTCAGGCCGCTTGGAGCAGCGTGGAAATCTTGACAAATGAGCACAAATTCCACAAAATTGCCTATTATTTCACTGCAATACTGCATCAAGTGTTATTTTTTTCCTATTGCTATTTGAAGTTAGCGACAGGTAGACAATAATGTGCTGTTGTGAAACCTAATGAGCTGCATATGTTGGCTCTTTTTTTCTTAGACGTGTAAACAGTGCAAAAGCAAGATAATAAGTTCAATAATGGGCAGAAAAACACAATATTTTATCTGTATCGTATAAAGGGGGATATAAAAATGCTACAATAATAAATTAAGAGGCATCTTGAAAATTCGTAGTTTTTCTGATTTATATTAAATGTCTTTTTTGTTTATTCTTTAAACTACTCATGACCTTTCTTTCACATTTAAAATATTAAATTTTGTGATTTAAAGCTTTTTTTTTGCATAAAATAACAAAAATTACACCATGTTTTAACCTTTTTTGTAATCAACAACAATAAATACAGCAAATTTTCCATAGACATGTCCATACATATATATTTTTTTTACAATTTCCACAGCTGTGCATATACACTCACCGGCCACTTGGCCACTATTAGGTACACCTGTCCAAGTGCTCGTTAACGCAAATTTCTAATAAGCCATCATCATATAGCAGCAACTCAATGCATTTAGGCATGTAGACATGGTCAAGACGATCTGCTGCGGTTTATATCCGAGCATCAAAATGGGGAGGAAAGGTGATTTAAGTGACTTTAAATGTGGCATGGTTGTTGGTGCCAGACGGGCTGGTCTGAGTGTTTCAGAAACTGCTGATCTACAGGGATTTTCACGCACAACCATCTCTAGGGCTTAAAGAGAATGGTCCAAAAAAGAAAAAATATTCAGTGAGCAGCAGTTCTGTGGGCGCAAATGCCTTGTTGAATGCAGAGGTCAGAGGAAAATGGCCAGACTGATTCGAGCTGATAAAAAGGCAACAGTAACTCAAATAACCACTCGTTACAACTGAGGTATGCAGAAGAGCAACTCTGAATGCACAACACGTCCAACATTGAGGTGGATGGGCTACAGCAGCAGAAGACCACACTGGGTGCCACTCCAATCAGCTAAGAACAGGAAACTGAGGCTACAATTTGCACCAAAATCGGACAATAGAAGATTGGAAAAATGTTGCCTGGTCTGATGAGTCTCGATTTTTGCTGCGACATTCGGATGGTAGGGTCAGAATTTGCCATCAACAACATGAAAGCATGGATCCATCCTACGTTGTCTCAACGATTCAGGCTGGTGGTGGTGGTGTAATGGTGTGAGGGATATTTCTTGGCACACTTTAGGCCCATTAATGCCAATTGAGCATTGTGTCAATGCCACAGCCTACCTGAGTATTGTTGCCGACCATGTCCATCCCTTTATGACCACAGTGTACCCATCTTCTGATGGCCACTTCCAGCAGGATAACACCATGTCATAAAGTGTGAATCATCTCAAACTGGTTTCTTGAACATGACAATGAGTTCACTGTACTCAAATGGCCTCCACAGTCACCATGTCTCAATCCAATAGAGCACCTTTGGAATGTGGAGGAATGGGAGATTCACATCATGGATGTGCAGCTGACAAATCTGCAGCAACTGTGTGATGCTATCATGTCAATATGGACCAAAATATCAGGAATATTTGCAGTACCTTGTTTAATCTACGCCACAAAGTATTAAGGCAGATCTGAAGGCATAAGGGGGTCCAACCCGGTAGTAGTAAGATGTACCTAATAAATTGGCCGGTGAGTATATATGCTCAATATTTGATCAATCGAAAGCATTATTTCAAAAAAAAAAAAAAAAAGGGAAGAGAGAGAATCAATTTCTTTAATCTAACACATTGGACTGATGAAAAAACACTTTAACCAGATATATATCACTATTTCAATTAATCCCTAACTACTAAATATAAAGTCATTTGTAATATTCAAATATATATATATATATATATATATATATATATATATATATATATATATATATATATATATATATATATATATATATATATATATATCCAATATATATATATCCAATATATATAAAAAATATATTACAACAACACTACATATCATGGTTTTACAATTTCCCCCCACTGTGCATATAAAAAAAGAGCGAATCGATTTCTTTAAAAAATGAAATCAAAACTTTTTGAACATCAGTATATGCAAATAACCCCAGATAGAAATCAACATGCAACACTCTAATCCGTAAAACAATTTAAAAAGCAAACCATGCTGAACAGTTTAATCAGATGAATCCATCAGAGTTGGAGATTGTTTTCATGCAGTGTCTCTGTGAATCTTAAAACCTTTCCGTTGTAGGAAGCCGGCAGAAATTTTCATCTGTCAGCTCAGTTTAAGATATTTGTGTCTAACATGCGAGTTAGCGCGGGCGAACTGAATGCGCGGAAAAAGAAAAAGGGAAATTTCAAAGACAAATTGGCGAGCGGTGGGGAGGGCGAGGGGCATTAAATTTTTACCACAGGGGCCGAGGGGAGAAGTCAGGCAGAAATTGCTTACGACAGTGAGAGATGTAGTAAAGCTTTTCTCCTTCTCTCTTTCTGTGACAGCGATCTAATAGTGCTGACAGCTCAGGGGCACCAATGACACGTCTGAGGATTTGACTCATTGCTGATTCACACACACACACACGCCACCATGACCTCAAATTACTGTCTGCTTGCTTGTGTCTTTTTTGTCTCCAACCTCATTTTCAAGTGGAGACCGGCATAATGCATGTGCTAGCGGCTGATGTAAACAGCAGCATTAGTAGATTGTTTGAAACTCAACCTGCGTAGCTTTATGTGTCCTCAGGCAAAACAGGAGTGTGTTGTTGAGTGTGTGTTATTTTGGTCACTTATGAATCTCTCCTGGGAGGTGGAGGAGAGCAAACAGAAGGTGTAGAAACACTTTTCTCTGTGACCTCTTCCTCTTTTGAGCGGATGAGCTCATTGGTTGGAGCTCTGTCGGTGTCGGCTGGTCATTGGTGGAGAACTGGTGGAGCTCGGAGAGGTAAACAGGCGGGCATTCACTGATTAATCACGGATGGCAGCACTGGGCTCAGTGCTAAACACGCACTTAAAAATGTATGAGCGGTAAAAGAAATAGGGAGGTAAATGTTTGGAAAATGCATTCAACCTTCTATTTATTTAAGACAGAATGAAACTTGTGCATCAGATATTTACTCTGATGTCATTATAAACCTTAACATTTAAAGAATAATTTTGTCTTCTGTAGAGAACAAAAGAAGATATTTTGAAGAATGCTGATTGCTTTTTTCTATGCAACTACAATGAATGCAAAACGAGTCTTTAAAGTTTCAAGAAGACCAATTAAATGCCAAAAGTTGTGCAAATATTTTTAAAAAGTAGGACTTTTTCTACTAAAGTTCTGTCAAAGTCTTATAATGATGAACAAACGAAAATGATTTCTCATTAATATTCACTGGGTTTTTTTTTGAGTCAGATCTTTTGAGTCAGATCTTCTAAATGAATCAGTTCGGTTGCCAGTCCACAAAATGATTCACTTGTCAAGTCTTTTTTTTAATTTGACAACAAAGTCATTCTGACTCAAAATTGACTCTTTTAAAAATGAACTTTTTTCTCAGGATTAACAGCAGCAAAGAAAACAATCATCAGTTCCTGGTTCTCTTCTAATCTCCTGTCAGTTCAGCAATGGTTATACATTTTATAGACATTGTTCAACTGGAGCAGTCCATTGCCTTAATTAACAGAGCAAAGATTTCAACAATTCTTTATTGGAACCAAATACATGACAATTTGATCTCCATTATTAAAACTTAAGTGATTTAATTTAATGACGTAGGAGAAATGATTAAGATATCTTGAGATACAGGTGACAACACTTTCTGTTTGATCTGTTTTACAATAATTTTATTAGGCACTTTTTTTTCATTTATGTACTTCTCTGGCATTATGTATGTAGTTTTTTTTCATTTATCCCTTTTACCCCTAGTTTCTTTTTTCCCTTTTATACTTATTTACAGGTTTCTGTATATCCATATATTCATATACGTGTGTTTGTTTGTGTGTACATATATATAATTTGTAATTTTATATTGTTTATATTTTAATATTGTTATCAACCATGCTTTACACATTGAACCAAGTCAATGCTGAGGAATTCTGCTATTACCATTGCTGATAACCATGTTTACTAAAAACACAATAAAGTTTAAGTCAAAAAAATTTAACTCTTTTGAGTCAGATCTTCTAAATGAATCAGTTCGGTTGCCAGTCCACAAAATGATTCACTTGTCAAGTCTTTTTTTTTTCCTAAAGTGTTTTATAATGTAGATGCTGTCAAATCGACAATAAAACTGATTTGTTTGAAAAATGATTCAATTGTCCTTTAAATCAGTTTACAATTCATGGCTTTCAACATTTTTGTGATAAGGAAACCTGATATTTCAAACCTTTATGACATCAGAGTAATTCTGTCTTCTGTAGAGAACAAAAGAAGATTGAATGGAATTGAATTGAATTGCAATGAATGGAAAACAAGTCTTTAGAGTTTCAAGAGCATTAAATGCCAAAAGTGGTGCAAATATTTAATAAAAGTAGGACTTTTTCCTGAAGTTCTACCAAAATGTTCATAATAATGAATAAATTAAAATAATTACTTATTAACGTTTTTAGTTCACCAGGTCATTTGCATTTACAACAGAATCAAAATTGACTCTTTTGAGTCAGATCTTCTAAATGAATCAGTTCTGTTGCCAGTCCACAAAATTATTCATATGTCAAGCCTTCTTCCTTTTTCCTAAAGTGCTTTTTGTCAGAAATCTGCCACTTCGGTCTTGTTAATTCTTGATTTGGTGGCAGAGTCCGGACACTAGTTCTGTGTTGTCTAGAATGTTGTTTCTCGGGTTGAGCACTCATATTTCTTGTCATTGTCTGTCTTAGTCATTGTATTAGCGCTGTCTTGGCCACATTCGGGCCGTGCCCAGGATGCGCACTCGTGTCTTGGTGTGGTGTTTTCATTCTCAGCGCTCCTGTCTAGTTGGTTTTGGTTTCAGTTAATGCTGGAATCAGTACATGCATGTCGCATGTGTGAGTGCATTGTAAGTGTTTTCATTTATCATGTGCTTGTGTCTTGCGTTCTGTTTGTTTTGGTGTTGTGAGCATGTGGTTTCATGTTTACATTGTGGCCACATGCTGTAGTGTTTTGTTTCATGTGAACATGGTTCTCTCATTTGCTGTGTGTTCGAGTCCTGTTTTCTTGTGAGCACATGGCTTGTGTTATTTCTTTGTGTCATGTGCTCTCCCATCTATTGTCTAGTCCCACCAAACCTTATTATTCTATTATTAGTTTAACACTTTCACCAGGTTGTTTCCAATTATTTCTCCTTAGAGCTCCCTCTTGTCTGCTGTGCCAGTTCATCATCTTGTCCTGTCCTGTCCTATTCTGCTCTTCCCTGCCAGCCCAGTCAAGTTTTGAGTCAGTTATGTTTTTCCCCCTCTGGGTAGTTTTTGTTATCTGTTTGTTTTATTTTTATTAATTAACCCTTGTTTTTGTCCCTGTGATTGAGTCCTTATCCTTCCCCAACCCAAACCTTGACTCTTTTACAATGTAGATGCTGTCAAAGCAGCATAGCAGAGGAAGAATATAAAATAAAATTGATTTGTTTGAACACTGATTCACTTGTCCTTTAAATCAGTTCACAATTCAAAGCATTCAACATTTTTTGATATGGAAACTAAATCAACAGCTTAGCTAATAAGCTAATTTAAAATTGTATTCAAACTATATTAGTGCATAAACAACACTAAAATAACACTAGTCTGTTCCTTAAATAAATCCCATGACTGTATCCATTATAAGGTCTTAAGAAGTGTTTAATAGTGCGTTTGTTATTCTGAAGCTCGACAGCCCATCCTCATTCACTTTCACTAAATATAGCAGCCCACAACATTTTCCCCTTTAGTTTAAAGTGAAGCAGGTTTGGAGTGATGTGGGAGTGAATAAACAAAGACCAAATTTTGGGATTAACCATTCCAGGCTATTAGTTTCCCTACGACTACCACAAACACACTCATTCTATTCCACATTTCTCTCTGCCTCGTTCCCTTGGCACAGCGGAGAGCAGGCAGTTTCTGGCCATTCTCCCGGTATAATGGCACCTTTTCACAGTGCTCGCTCTTTCTCTCTCCTTCTCACACACGCTCACACGCTACCATCTGTGCAAACCCCAGTCTCCATGCCCCCTCATGCTCTCCCATCATGCCGGGGTAATCGTGGACTAAAGAGGGCCAACGGAGGCACCAGACCAGAGCGGACAGAGCCAAAGATGTCCATCTGAACAAAGCATGCAAGGTTTAACACGCCAAATAAACAAAAACGCAACACAAAAGCATAAATCCTCACTGATAAAAACAAGGCTGCAACTTAAATTCACACATTTTCTTTGGCACTAGATGACAGTGAAGCCTTTTAGTGGATTTTATAGACACGTTTTAAAGGTTAGTTCATCAAAAAATCATTGTTTACTAGCCTTATACATCCTTGAAAAACTGGATAAATAAGTTTTCTTTTGATGCATGGTTTGTTACGATAGGATTGTATTTGGTCAAGATACAACTATTTAAAAATCTGGAAGCTGATGTGAAAGTGTTTATTTAAATAAAAGTTTTGATATTTCTTCAGTAGGAAATTTGCTAAATACCTTCATGGAACATGATCTTTATGTAATATCCTAATGATTTCTGGCATAAAAGAAAAATCGATCACTTTTGACCCACACAATTCATTTTGTCTTTTGAAATAAAAATTATCTGTGGAACATAAGACATTTCATGAATCAAGATTAATAGGATCATTCATTCAAAAGAACTCGCTTTTTAATTTCTCAGTTTACATTAAAAATGTGCATATGGCATTAGAACAACACCAGGTTGAGTAAATCAGAACTTAATTTTTCATTTTTGGGGTGAAGCACTCATTTCAAACATTAGAGAGAAGAGTGCAAGGATGTTTACAGTTAACTTTAAGCCCAAAATATTTAAATATAAATACTAACACCTAAAAAAAACCTTGATATAAGGGGGACTTTCTATTCTGCTATTGTAAAAACTCGATTTTTAATTTCTCGTTTTGAATCCAAAAAACTGCATTTGGCATTAGAACAACACCAGGGTGAATAAGTCGGGACTTAATTGAACATTTTTGGGTTAACTACTTGTTTTAAACATTATAGAGAAGAGTGCATGGGCGCTGAGAGTAGCAAATTAAGATTGCTAGCCTCCCTAGAATGAGCTTTTAATTAAGGCATGAGCGATTGTTAATCATTCCTGGGCACAATCAATTAACACATCAGGTCTGTTCACCGCGGTGCCACGACCTCAGGTGAAACCTGTAATCGCGCGCACACACACACACCCTTGAGGTCTTGAGGAATGGATTTCATTAGTCCAGCATGCGCTAACACTAACGACATCACATATTCTCCCATTACTATCATAATTACCGGGTTTTATCGCTGTGCGCAACTCTTGCATGAGCGGCCGGGTCACCCCGAAACCGTCCACGGAGCAAGTATTAAAATCGATCCGCTAATTAAGCCTGCCTGTTTGCTGTAAACTCGATTGCGCGTTTTATGCCCTCGCCATTGATCGGATAGCAGTAATGACATTTTACAGTGTCTAAACGTCACACTGGTGTGTCTGGAAATCCATTCATAGAGAACATCCCACCATAGCATATGGCGTCTGTCAGTTAAGAGAGCCACTGTGACACTGAAGAGGGCTTGATTTGAAATAACCATATGTTAATACCCTCCAGCATTAGCATTTGGGAGAGTAAAAGCTGTAAAACAGACTCTCATGTGCACTACTTAAATACTATCTTGACTGAAGTACCTGCAGGGCTGTGATTTGTAAAGTGCCATTTTCCATTAGGCTAATGCGCTCATCGATGCCCAGGATTCGTTGTCCGTCGCGCTCCCATTGGATGCTCGGAAGAGGGTTGCCCATCACGTGGCACTGCAATTGGGCCGTGGTGCCCGGAGCTAGCGTCTGGTTGGCCGGGCCTTGGCGGATGATGGGAGGGATCCGGTCGGATGGAGCTGGGGTGAAGAGAATGAGAGAGGCGTGGGACACAAGAGCCAAATTTGCATGTACTGTAATCAACATATCAACCATCTTGACGCAATGATACTTAAGAGATGGTTGAAAATCACACTCTTGTTGTGAGTTGTTATGCTAACTGATATTCTGAGAGAAATGTGATGGTAAAATACAATATCTTGATGTGGTATAACGTGAATAAACACAATTAATAATAATATAAAAACATATTTCCCTTAGCTGAATTCATTTAGTAGACTAGATCAGTGTTCCCCAACCCCGTTCCTGTCTCTTCTGATGTTCTGATGAGTTGATTCAGGTGTGTTTGATTACGAAGAGTTGAAAATGTGTGCTGTTGGTGTGACATCAGGAACAGGATTGGGAAACACTGGACTAGATCACACAACTAGCTTCACTGGCCATTTGTTTGGCACTCTTTCCAAATTACACCCCACCGGAAAAAAAATGGATCAGTAATTCATCTGATTTTAATTAGATCAATGACACAAGCCTCCGGGTGTTATTTGATTTAGTCGTAGTGCTGCTGTAAACTCTTTCTGAAAAGCATGTGTAATGATATTGCACAGTGGAAATGAGCCAAATGCATTGCAACACGTTTTAGCGGGCTCTGCGCTGTTAGAATACAATTATTCTGTGCATTTAAGATCGCGCTACAACATTTATGGGTCAATAACTGGAAAAGATGAATCTGTTATGAAGCGGTGTGGTATTAAATACACTAAATTGCCTGAGATGACTGTGCAGTGTTTTTTTTAATGAAGTCATAAGTAGCTTTGGTGGTGTTTAGACTTTTGCTATGCTCCATTCAAAAGCTGGATGTGGGAGATTTTTGCTTAATGGCAATAAAGACAACTTTGGAAAATTTAAAATATGTATGATGCACTTATTATACAAGAAATATAGATTTTAGAAAAACTATAAGCAAGCTAGTCTTTTTTTATTAATGTAAAATATTTTATACATAATTTAATTTAGCAAGGATGCATTACATTGATCAAAAGTGACAGTAAAGTCATTTATGTATTTATCTATTTTATTTAAATTGTGTAATAATTATTTTTGTGGCGATTTATTATTTTAATTATAATTATTTTTTTGGAGAAATAATTTTATTTAATTATTTTCAGTGGAGATTTAGGCCCAATCCCAATTCTACCCCTTAGCCCTTCTCCTTATCCCAATCTTTTTAGCTTGAAGGCGTAGGGCTAAGGGGAAGGGCTACATAGCCCTTGAAACTGATATTTTTTAGGACCACACCGAGGGGTAAGAAAATTTCCCAGAAAACACCATCTACAACATTAGCATGGCTGCACACGGACTTAAGGACATGCACAAATTAGTATTTTTGTCATTATTATGAATTACCACAAACAATCAAATGTTTTAACAGATTCATAAAAGCGATCATATTTTAATCATGATCGTCATGCTTAAAAAAAAACGCAAAAATTTGCTATCTATAATCCATAATAACTCCTGTATAGTAGTCCCACAACATTCTGTCACTCGATGACACTTGAATACACTGTCAGAAAAGTCTAGTGGCTGGGAATGACCTTTTTACAGTGCCTGGTGTAATGTTAACGTTGTTTTCGTGTGTTAATAGATGAATATGGCCACAGTATAAATGCACAGTACAGTTATGATCTTATTGCCACATTATATTGTTATGATAACATGATATTTTTGCCTTCTGTGATTTCCTGAAGATAAATACCAAAAAATAACACAACTGGAATAATTACAGCAGTCGCGATCTTCTGATCTCACATAAAGCAAGACATCGCGATGACATATGATGATGTGTGCAGGTGTTGTAGTGGTGCCCTATTTCTTAGGGGTAAATTTTGTAACCCTTCCCCTACCCCAAGGGGAAAGGGTACAGGTACAAAAATAGAATTGGGATTGGGCTTTAAAAAAGGAAAGTGTGGGGAACAGAAATAGGGGAAGGATCGATAAAAGACCTCGAGCAGGGACTCAAACTCGGGTCACCATAAGCAATTCAGTGTTATGAGTGGAGAATCAAACTCGGGTTGCCGTGAACATTTCAGTGTTATGTGTCGATGCACTAACGCACTAAAGTATTCTGGGAAAAAATAGAAAGTCCTAAATAAATAAATTTGTTTCCACAAAAATACTGAAATATTTATTTTTAAATGAATAATTACATATACAGTTGAAGAATTATTTGCCCCCCTGTTTATTTTATTTTCCCAATTTCTGTTTAACGGAAGAGAAAGATTTTTTCAACACATTTCTACACATAATAGTTTTAATAACTCATTTCTAATAACTGATTTATTTTATCTTTGTCATGATGACAGTAAATAATATTTGACTAGATATTTTTCAAGACACTTCTATACAGCTTTAAAGTGACATTTAAAGGCTTAACTAGGTAATTAGGTTAACTAGGCAGGTTAGGGTAATTAGGCAAGTTACGGTATAATGGTGGTTTGTTCTGTAGACTATCGAAAAATATATAGCTTAAAGATGATATTATTTTGTCCTTAAAATAATAAAAAAAAATTTAAAACTCCTTTTATTCTAGCCGAAATTAAAACAAACAAAACATTTTCCAGAAGAAAAAATATTATCAGACATAATGACAAACATTATTGCTCTGTAAACATAATTTGGGAAATATTTAAAAAGAAATAAATCATATATATATATATATAATATATATATATATATATATATATATATATATATATATATATATATATATATATATCTATATATATATATATATATAAATAAATAAATAAATAAAAAAAATAAAAATAAATAAATAAATAAATATATTTATATATTTATATATATATCTATCTATATATATATATATATATAATATATATATATATATATATATATAATATAATATATATATATATATATATATATATATATATATATATATATATATATATATATATATATATATCTATATATATATATATATATATATATATATATATATATATATATATCTATCTATATATATATATATATATATATATATATATATAATATATATATATAAATAATATATATATAATATATATAATATATAATAATATATAATTTTTTTTCTCATTGAACTGCAATAATATTTCTGAGACCTATTTTGTCGCATCCTCATGTCACTGAATGAATCTACTGAATGGAAATGTGACATTTTACTGCATTTTATTTACATTTACCAGCAGAAAAGTGCACGGCAGTAAAGCATGTGCAATGCATGATAATGTATTTCAACACAGCACTCTACAATAATTACGCCGGCCTGCATTCTTCTACAATTTGCTCTTCCATTTCATCTCGTTCAGCTGCATCTCCTTCTATAAACCAATGTGATGGCTTAACACGGCCGTGTTTCCATGAATAATTTATTATTTGTTTGACTAGCACTGAAAAACCCACTGTCTATTGACCTAAGCGAGGAGAAATGTCCATAGATAAATAATTGACAATTGGGTTACTTTAGCATTCTCATTTGAACAAAACATGAACCTGGGAAAGACAGTGTACCGCTCTGACATTTTCCCTCCACTGCGGTAAGGAAAGCAAAAGACCATAAGGTCAGAAAAATAGATGAGGGCTGCATCGCTCAAACAAACCTTGATTGTGTTCCTACATGATGTGAAATTCATAGCAGAAAGTTGCAGAGAGAGAGAAAACCCTGTGCCACATATATGCAGTGTATGTCCTTTCATAAAGCGATGGGTGATATGGACGCTCTGGTTTCTAATGACATCAATTACAATAATTAATTTGTACCCATAGAGAATTATTTTCTTTCATATATTAAAACATAAATAAAAATAAGGTGTTGTGAGTACACATAATCATATTATTTAGATGAAGTTATAGAAATGAGTAAAAAGATAATAGAAGCACTTGAACATAATAAAACATGAACACAGTAAACAAACGACTGTGGCAATTTATTGTTTATCTGTGTCCTTTAACCCACCCTGGGTAATTATGAAGTAAGTTTATTCCATGTTCTATTGAAATTCTTGATTCTAATTGGCTGAAACAGTGCAGTGCATTCAAATCGTTTAATACAAAGGTAGTTCCAGTCAGTTTTGATCACAGCTCGATATAAACGTGCTTCCCTCAAACATTAGTAGTAACCATAGTAATGCAGTGACAGTTATCGGAGCCTTTATTCCACTGTGTAATCTTGAGTAAGCCGATAGGGATCAACCAACACACAAATATGCTCAAAAATATTGATGAAGAGGTAGCTAACACATGTTACTATGAGCTATTAGATATCCGCGTCATTTACATGCACACACACACACGATCTTTCTCTCTCTCTGACTGATTAAAATCGGGAAGATCTAGCTTGTCATAACTGATGAAAATTTGGTCAAACATTGTGCTGCCAAGAGCATTACTAATTTTAACTTGTCTAAACCTTGAACAATAAGAACAGAATAAGCGGGATTATCAATGTGTTAAGTGATTTTAATTGCAGCTCTCATCAGGTAGTTCTTTGCTTCAGTGACATGCATTTAAAATCCTTTAACGCATGGCAATCTGTTGATTATCTCTTATTTACATTGCAATGCTAATCAACATAGCATGCAACACTGTATGGAATCCCCCCAAAATTATAATTTCGTTCTCCTTCAGTGATATTCTTACATATCTAACCCTGTCTGTATCTTTCTTTATTTCTTTTGCTTCTGAATGATAAAAATTGTTCAAATGTGTATTAGGAAAAGAAATTGTCTGATATCTGACATTTAACAGTAATGGCTTACTTAGGTGTCATTTGTTATTTAAATAATCGTTAATTAATTAATAAATTTATTTATTTATTATTATAAATAATTTATTTATTTTTTACTTGTTGCTGTTTTGTTTCTTTGTTTTTCTTTTTTGTTGTTGTTGTTTACTTTCTTTATTTTCCTCTGAATATGGTTCAGAAAGTAAGGAATGTGTTTAATTACCACCCAATATTTTTTCTTCATTATTGTGAAATTAATGTATTATGTATTATTTTTCTTTCCCTCACTTTTAATAACTCTCTGACTGAGAATTGCCAAAAAAAAGAGTTTAACTAAAAAAAAGGTTATTTGAAACACTCGACTGATGTTATGAATTGAATTTGGAGTTAAATTATGTCAGTAAATGTCTGTTGATAAACTGTTTATTAAAATTGTTTTCAGCTACTTAAGTACATTTATTCATTGCAGAGACTGATTTGTTTTTTTACTCAACAAAGACAACTTTGGAAATTAACAAAATATATATTTAGTGCACTTATTAAACAGAGAAATATATATATATATATTTCTCTGTTTAATAAGTGCACTATATATATGTTGTCGTCTTTAAATATATATATATATATATATATATATTTAAATATAAGCAAGTATCTTTTGTATAATTCATGTAAAATATTCAGCAAGGATGCATTATATTGATAAAAGGTGACAGTAACGACATTTATTTGAAATTTCAATTACAATCTTCCAAAATTCATGAAATTATTCAGGGTAAAAATAAAATGCTTAATAAATAAATTCCTTTGTTTTCACAAAAATACTGCAATACTTTTATCATCAAGAATATTGTTTTAAATGAATAAATACATATATTACTTCCTCATTCTGTGATAAGAACCCACATATGGGTGCAAAAAAACAAATTGTTTAAAACACTCGACTGATGTTATGAAGTGAATTTGGAGTAAAATTATGACAGTAAACCTGTTGATAAACTTCATTTAAACTGACTGATTTTTTGTTATTGTTATTAAACAGAGAAATATAAGTTTTAGAAAAATATGAGCAAGTATGTTTTTTTTATAATGCATGTAATGTATATTATATAATATTTAATTCGGCAAGGATGCATCATATTGATAAAAGGGTAAAGTAAGGACATTTATATGAAATTTCAATTAAAATCTTTCAAAATTCATTAAATTATTCTGGGTAAAAATGAAAATACCTAATAAATAAATTCATTCGTTTCCACAAAAATACTGCAATACTCTTTTCATCAATAATAATTTTTAAATGAATAATTACATATATTATTTCCTCATTCAGTGATATGAAACCACACCTGGGTACAAAAAAAGTTATTTGAAACACTCGACTGATGTTATGAAGTGAATTTGGAGTTAAATTATGTCAGTAAAATCTGTTGATAAACTGTTTATTAAAACTATATTGTGCTGCTGTAGTACATTTATTCATTGCACAGATGTTCCACATACAGTCCTTATCAAAACCAGTTTGAAGAGGCAGATTTGAGGTTTCATCATGAGATTATTATCATGGGGATAATTTTCACGGATATATCACAAACAATTAACGACATCCCACATCCAGACTTCCACAGACCATATCATAATGTACCAGGAATACACAATTAGTCAAATATCAGTCAAATAATGCCAAGATGCCAGTGTCATCAGGCATAGACACTTCTGGGAGATGCAACTGATCTAATAAGCCTGCAAACCTACAAATGTTAGACTCTCTGTGAAGGTATTTGGTGCGATCAGCGCAGGTTGGTACACACGCACACATGTGGAGTGCACATAAACAGTTTATCCTGTTACTGGGGAGCATGACGGAGACGGCATATGTTCCTGGGGTTATTTGCATAGTGCGATTGTGCCCCGTCCTTTCTGATTACGTCTCCAGCGCTTCCTGCTGTTCTCTCATTTGCCCGATGCGGAAATTTTAATTTGGGGCCGGCTTTGAAGACTTTTTAATTTAGTTCAGTTTAGAGCGAAAAGGCTAAGGCAGCGGCAATTTGTTCAAACGCAAACAAAAATATTACTCAAATCTCTGCGATAAGGCCTCACACGAGCAATTCAATTACATGTACAGTTGTGGGCCTTTAATGTAGTTAGACTGATATTAGAATATCAATGTGAGCCGACTGCCGCTGTTTGATGGGGCCGGTGGGGGTGCATGAAAGGGCAGCTCTATGTGAACGTGTGTGTCAGAAAGGCAGTTTTAAAGCATTCACTCACTGCTTTCCACCTCCAGCAGTGCTTTGGTCAAGATGCTGCCCGCCACACTGATAGCCTGGCAGATGTAGTAGCCAGAATCCTTGCTGTGCACATCTGTGATGGTAAGCTCTCCGCTCAGAGACACGGAAAAACGGCCTGACTGTGAGGGCGGCTGACTGGGAAACAGCAGGACCTGTTAAACGGTAGGAGAAAAACAAGATAAACATGACAAATGACACTTTTCAGATCAGTCAGACTTGCAGAATAGACTATAATAAAATGCTTTCTTTAACCGAAAATCTTTCCAGTACCACTAAATTATGCTTGCAAATCATTTGAGTATCAAATAAAGCACTTATGGCGACACAGTGGCTCAGTGGTTAGCATTTCTGTAAGAAGTTTGCATGTTTTTAAAATATTTTCTTATGTTCAATTTGTATTTATGATCCATTTATGTAGCACTGTTGTCCTGCGAGACATAACATTTCGTTCCTGTATGTCCACACATAGTGGAATGAAAATAAAGCTCAACTGGACTTGAATTAATATAAATTAAATTTAAGAATTGAATATATTTTGATTAGCTATAAGACAAACCACTGCTGTCTCTATTGCCTTAGTAAAACTAATTAGTTATTAAATATATGGGGATATATTATATATTATATATATATATATATATATATATATATATATATATATATATATATATATATATAATACATATATAATATACATACATATATAATATATATAATATATATATATATATATATCATACATACTATATATACATACTATACATATACATACATATTATATATATATATATATATATATATATATATATATATATATATATATATATATATATATATATATATATATATATATATATAGTTGAGGGCATTATTCACCCTCCTATGCAATTTTTATTTCTTATAGCATTTTTTTTCTTCTGGAGAAAGTCTTATTTGTTTTATTTCAGCTACAATAAAAGCAGCTTTTAATTTTTTTAAAACTATTTTAAGGTCAAAATTATTAGCCCTTTTAAGCTATATATATTTTCGATTGGGTACAGAACAAACCATTGTTATACAATATCTTGCCTAATTACCTTAACCTGCCTATTTAAGCAAGTTATTGGTATACAATGATTTGCCTAATTACCTTAGCTTGTCTATTTAACCAAATCAACCAACTTAAGCCTTTTAATGTCACTTTAAGCTGAATACTAGTATTTTGAAAAATAGCTTGTAAAATATTACTAACTGCTATCATGGTAAAAATAAAAGGAATCAGTTAACAGAATTTCTTTCATCCATTTTCCTTTAACTTAATCCCTTTATTTACCAGGGGTCGCCACAGCGGGATGAACCACCAACTTATCCAGCGTATGTTGTTCGCAGCGGATGCCCTTCCAGTAGCAACCCATCACTGAGAAACACCCATGTACTCTCTCGTTCATACACGCACACATACATTACGGCCAATTTAGTTTATTCAATTCACCTATAGCGCATGTCTTTGGACTGTGGGGGAAACCGGAGCACCGGGAGGAAACCCACACGAACACACCAGGGGCGTGTTTGAACCAGCAACCTTCCTGCTGTTAGGCGACAGTTCTAAGCACTGAGCTGTCATTAGAAATTAGTTATTAAAACTATTATGTAGAAATTGGGGGAAAATATAAAATAATTTAATTTAACTTCAACTGTATATGCCAACAAATGATTGTACTTACCAAAAAAGAATACTTTAAAATACTTTTAAATACTTTATTTAAATAAAACCACATCTATCACACTTGGCACATGGTGCAGTTACTTTATAATAATAATAATAATAGTAATAATAAAAATAACTCCTTACATTTATATAGCGCTTTACACATTGGAGGGGAATCTCTTCATCCACCATCAGTGTGCAGCATCCACCTGGATGACGTGACGGCAACCATATTGTGCCAGTTCGCACACCACACACCAGCTGATTGGTGGAGAGGAGACCATTATGCCAATTATGATATTGGGAAAGTTAGGAGGACTTGGTGGTCAGAGAGAGGTCACATCCTGGTATATTTAATGACCACAGAAAGTCGGGACCTCAGTTTAACGTTTCGAGTCTCCTTTACTATACTGAGCCATTGGGACTCACACAGACCACAAGTTGGGCACCCCCTGCTGGTTTCACTAACACCACTTCCGGCAGCAACCTAACAGTCCCATGTGGTGTCCCATCCAGGTACTGTCCAGGCGCAGCCCTGCTTAGCTCCAGTGCGCGACCATGTGAGAGTTGCAGAGAGCTAGCTGCCGGCTTTAAAATGCAGCCACTTGTGTCATATCGCTTCATCGGTTCATTTGTTTCATCACTGTTCGTGACTGTTTATCCAAATTATAAACATATTAAAAAAAGGATACGAGATAATCAGTCTGCTGATAAAATTTATGACTCATCACAATCGCTTTTTAAGATTTATGAGCCCAGATGAACCGGCTGATTTGCATTTACATTAATAGAACGCCACTGTGCATTCAAGGCATAAATATAGCTGACCGCTGTGATTCACATCCACACAATAGCTGCGTTATCTCAGCTGCTGTTTAAGAGGAAGAACGCCAGATACACACACACATACACACAACAAACACAAGGCCGAAGGATCTTTAAGGAGTCTTCCTCTTGCAACACTGACAGCTGCCCTATTGTTTCCACTTGGCAGCGTGTTTCATTTTTCGGGATAATCCGGTGACCCCCAAGCCCTCCAGACTCACCCTCATCCTCAGTTCTGCTCTATATCTACTGACCTCAAAGATCGGCCACATACACACACGCAGAAAAACAAAGAATAGACTGGAGATTAAGCGAAGAGCAGTTCACGACCTGCCAGACAGCGGATATTTGATCACCTCTGGCCTATGACACACTCAGCTGGATGAAGAAAGGGAGGATGAAGAGACGGTGGAGAGGAAATACAGGACAACCAGAGGCTTATATCTTCATTTTTGCTGCTGCGCTTTATTAATAGAGACATGAGAGTGTTATCTAGCTGGGCCCAGGGACACGCTCAATCCTCCCCTGACCTAAAGAGGAGACGCACGAATGTGAACAAGCTCCTTAAGAAATCCCAGAGTTCTTTCTAACCCGGTGAATGGCCTGTCACCAGAATCACAAAGTGGCTGGAAGGCATTCACTCCATTTCTTTCTCGTTGTCTCTCTGGCTCTTAAAACTCTTGAAAAAAGAAGAAGCCTGGAGTGATTCTTCTTGTTTCAAACAAAGTTACAATCATTTATGTAATCATTCATTCATTTCTTTTCAGCTTAGTCCCTTTATTAATCCAGGCTCACCACAGCGGAATGAACCGACAACTTATCCAACACATGTTTTACGCAGTGGATGCCCTTCCAGCTGCAACCCATCTCTGGCAAACATCCATACACACTCATACACTACGGACAATTTAGCCTACCCAATTCACCTATACCATTCACCTATATGTCTTTGGACTGTGAGGGAAACCAGAGCACCCAGAGGAAACCCACGCAAATGCAGGGAGAACATGCAAACTCCACACAGAAACGCCAACTGACCCAGCCGAGGCTCGAACCAGCGACCTTCTTGCTGTGAGGCGACAGCACTACGTACTGCGCCACTGCGTCGCCCTTATGAAATCATTTATTTATTTATTAATTGAATTATTTATTAATTAATTTATTTAAATAGTGTACACGCTAAAACATCCAGTGGATTGAACACAAGAAAAGAAAATGTTAATGTATATATATTTTTATACACACACAACACTGGTCAAAAGATTTGCATCAAGCAACATATTTAAAAAGAAGCCTATTCTGATCACCAGGGTTGATCTATTTGATAAAGATACAGTAAAAACATGTCAAAAATGTGAAATATTATTACAATTTAACATTTATTTTACTGAATTCAGAATTATTCTTGTGATTTAAAGCTAAAGTTTTAGCATTATTACTACATTATTCAGTTACAAAATTCATTCATTCATTTATTTTTTAGCTTAGTCCTTTTATTAATCAGGGGTTGCCACAGCGGAATGAACCACCAACTTATCCAGCATATATTTCATGCAGCGGATGCCATTCCAGATGAAATGTCTCATTCTAACTTTCCTAGTTAACCTAGTTTTAGCTGTGTACTAGTATCTCTGGTCTTTTAACAGTCCCCTTCACTCGTCTCTGGAACTCAGAGGCTCTGGAGCTCTATCCCCTATTACATTAGACACGCTGAATCTTTTAGATTGTTTAAATCATCCTTGAAAACACACTACTTTACACTCGCCTATTCATGAGGTGTGCAGTCTTGGTTTGTATTATGTCTCTACATATTTGAATGTTTTATCTATTTTGAATGTTTTACTTTGAATGGTTAAATTTTACTGTTATGATCAATAGTTTTTATATCTGTATATTTTTCGTGTAAAGAGCTTTGAGAATTAAGTTTTAAAGGCGCTATATAAAAATACATTGTTGTTATTATTATTATCATTATTATTATTATTATTATTATTATTATTATTATCATTATCTTTCAAAATAACATGTAAAATATTACGTCCAGCCATCACAGCAAAGAAAAAAAAAATAGTTTAATTAAGCATAAAAATGTGTTGAAAAACACACTCCTTTAACAACAGTACTTTGGAATATATTTGAAAAAATATATGTATATATATATATATATATATATATATATATATATATATATATATATATATATATATATATATATATATATACACAAATTGTACCTACAACTGTACATGTACACTCACTGGCCACTTTATTAGGTACACCTTACTAGTACCGGGTTGGACCTGTTTTGCCTTCAGAACTGCCTAAGTCCTTTCTGGTATAGATTCAACAAGGTACTGGAAATATTCCTGTGAGATTTTGGTCTATATTGATGTGATAGCACCACGCAGTTGCTGCAGATTTGTCGGCTGCACGTCCATGATGCGAATCTCCCATTACATCACATCCTAAAGATGCTCTATTGGATTGAGTTATGGTTACTGTGGAGGCCATTTGAGTACAGTGAACTCATTGTCATGTTCAAGAAACCAGTCTGAGATGATTCATGCTTTATGACATGGTGCGTTATCCTGCTGGAAGTAGCCATCAGAAGATGGGTACATTTTGGTCATAAAGGGATGGACATGGTCAGCAACAATTCTCAGGTAGGCTGTGCCTTAAGGTGGACGTGTTGTGTGTTCAGAGATACTCTTCTGCATACCTCAGTTGTAACGAGTTATTGTAACTGTTATTTGTGTTACTGTTGCCTTACTATCAGCTCGAACCAGTCTGGCCATTCTCCTCTGACCTCTGGCATCAACAAGGCATTAGCGCCCACAGAACTGCAAATCACTGGATATTTTCTCTTTTTCTGACCATTCTCTATAAACCCTAGAGATGGTTGTGTGTGAAAATCCCAGTAGATCAGCAGTTTCTGAAATACTCAGACCAGCCCGTCTGGCACCAACAACCAAGCCACGTTCAAAGTCACCTAAATCACCTTTCTTCTCCATTCTGATGCTCGGTTTGAACTGCAGCAGATGTTAACCATGTCTACATGCCTAAATACATTGAGTTACTGCCATGTGATTGGCTGATTAGAAATTTGCGTTAACGAGCAGTTGGACAGGTGTACCTAATGTAGTGGCCCGTAAGTGTATATATACATGTAATACAATATTAATTTATCATTTTATGACACTGGAAGTAAATTTTAGAAAATTCACCAGCATACACATTTCATAAAAATACACAACAAAGCATGAGGTTGTACCAGTTACGCATCATCAGCTGTGTCTCCTATCAAATGCAGACAATATCCTGCCAGCAACATATGATTACAAGTGACAACACATACAACTCAAAGACAGACAGCCACGCATTTTGCTTTCTGAGCAGAAGCGCTTCTCGGGATACTTATTCTCCAGGTGAGATCAACTGGATAATGAAAAAAAAATCCATCAGATTTCCCACCCATTTGAGTTCTAGTCTTAGAAGTCTTAGAAGTGTCATTCAGAAAGTTACAGTGTGCTGTAATACATATCGAGTGACCTCAGAAAGTACTTGAACACTCTGATCACACTTCAAAACAATGCATGATGGGACTTTGCACTTTTGCACTGGCCAGCAGATGATTTTTAACTAACTTGGGCTCAGTTAAAAGGATGGTTAACCCAGAAATGAAAATTCAGTGATTTACTTACTTTCCCTCTATTCCAAACCTATTTGTGTTGCTGTCTTCTGTTGAACATAAAAGAAGAAACTTTGTAGAATGTTGTAAACCGGTATCCATTGACTTCCATTGTAATCTTCCTACTATGGAAGTCAATGGCTCCTTTTTTCCCCAACATTCTCAGAAACATCTTGGTGTTCAACAGAAGGGCAAAAAAAGGTTTGGAACCACTTTAAGGTAGGCAGATGGTATAAAATTTACATTTCTGGGTGAATATCCCTTTAAGAAGACATATTACCTCGTATATATCGCTCATCCTCCCACCCCATTATGTGCACATCAGGAATGACAGGATAACCATAGTTTAGACCAAGCAATGAAATAAATTACATTAAATTTGAGATTCATAGTATCAGATGAGTGTTGTGTCCAAGATTTCTTTGATTTTGCATATATAGATTTTCCATATCGTCAAAATGTCCAGTTTAGCATGGTTGAACCGTGCTAATGACAGTTCCTGGTACAGTGTTTCCAATAGGAAATGCAGAATTGCTATTATTGACTATATTAATAAACACAAATACAGCCAATATACACTCTTTTAAAAGTTGAAATTAATTTTGAGCCAAAAACAGCAATTCAAGTAATATTTTAAAGGGGAAAATCTAAGTGAACATTAAAAAAAAGCTATTTACTAAATAATATATAGTTGAAGCTGCTTATAATTCTCTGTTTGTTCACACTAAAAAGAGTCCATTTCATACACATTTGTGTTCACGTTCACATTTACCTAAGAGAACAAAAAAAGTGTATGGAAATTTTGTTTGTGCTTTGTTTCTCTATACAGTTTAATCCAACAATGTGGCTTAAGTGTCCGAATACTATTTGGGGCTAATGTAAACATGAAAAATAACATATTTAATGTTTTAATAATTATTATTTAATAATTAATGTTGATTTTGGATTCACATTTGTAATAGAAAATCTGGGCATAGTTGATCAAAACCAGTTTAAGACCCTCTGTACTTTCAAAATCAATGCAACTTTTCTATTAAAAAAGTTGCTTTTCACTAATAAACTTGTTCACTTTTCAAGAGTTCTAAAGGACAATTCAACCAATTTACTTACCATTTACTCACCCTCAAAGAAGTACAAACCATTACGAGCTTCTCTTTTTGACGTTGAACATAAAAGAAGATATTTTGTAGAATGCTGGAAAATAATAATCACTGACAACCATAGACATCCAAAAAACAACAACTATGGAAGTCAATGGCTTTGTGTTTGAAGCACTCTTCAAAATATATTCTTCTGTGTTTAACGCAAGACAGCTACTCAAATAAGTTTGGAACAGTAAACGATGATAAATTATTAATTTGTGGGTGAACTGTACCTTTAAGGTCGTTTTCGGCTGCTGTGCACTGATGTGTTTTGATGGCTGTTTGTTCTGTGCATGTGTGCAGTGTTGCCTCTTACCTGACTGCCTTCTTTCTGCCAGAAAACAGCAGGAGGGGGATTTCCCTTCGTTCCGCAGAGAAAGGTGACAGTGCGGCCCTGGGCAGAGATCTGATCCCGCGGACGCACCACAATTTGAGGAGGAACTGAAAGGGAGAAGGAAAAAAAACATATGAAGCTGTATAGCCACAAAGAACAAATCAAGACCATATAGAGTCTAAAAGAGCTTCTAGAATATCTGAATAACTCCAAGTGTATAGAGTTATACAGTCTGACAGGTTGTTTAGTCTAAACCTGAGTATCCCAAGGTGGTTAACTGTGCGTGTGTTTGTACGCTGGTGGCACACTGTAAAACTGTCATGGATGATATTGGACATGGTACCACATTCTGGTACCAGTGGCTGTTAGTGTCTTTGTTATGCAAACAGCACTTCTGTCATAATCGCCAGCGATCTAACCCTGATAGATGGTTAGAGAACACTATCACTATCACTCGGACTACAATCCTGTCATGCACCACACACTCACACCTGTTCCGGTTCTTCTTTGATTACACACAGAGCTGGGAGCTGCTCAAAAACTGATTACATGGACCATACATACAACACACAAATTCAATTCAATTCATGTTTATTTCTATAGTGCCCTTACAATGTAAATTGGGTCAAAGTAGCTTAACATAGAAGATTATAGTAAATTCAAAATGTGTCAGTTTACAGAGTTGTTCAGTTTAGTTAAGTTCAGTGTGGTTTAATTTTCACTGCTGAAAGTCCAAACACTAAATAGCAAATCCATCAATGCGCAGCTCCACAATTCTCAAACGATGCAAGCCAGTGGCGACACAAACACAGAGTTTGCTGAGTCTTGTTGTCTTGTAACAATATGAAGCGTTCTCTTACCTCGTCTAGCCTAGCCACGTTTTCTTGTTTTGATTTCCTTGCCACCTGTATTGACCATTCGCCTGTTTGTGACAACGATTCTGGATTATCTGTATGTATTTGTTTACCCCTGTTTTGACCGTTGCCTGTCTGACTAATCTTATAAATAAACTGCACATGGATCCTGTTGTGCAGCACCGTTGTGTTACAACTTCACTACAGTGAAAATATTTTATGTCTTGTTTTCCAGTATGAAAAAAAACCTAAAACTTTTTAGGTACTTGAAATAAAATATAAAATAATACAATTAAACAAATAAAATTCCAATTACCAAAATGTCTAATAAAATTAAATATGAAAACTTATAAGAAATATAGGAAGAAAAACTAAAATTAAACTACACTGAAAAAAAATATTTATTGTATTTACAAACGATTACAAATGATTTATATGGGCTGAATTTAAACAAACAAATTAATTTGAACATTACTAAATTGAATAAGTTTGTTCAAATTCAGCCCATATAAATTGTTTGCAACCCATTACCTTAAAAAAAGCTAAATAACTTGGAGTTGTTAAAAAAAATCCAATGAATCATTTTTTAAATAAAACTACAATAGGATCTTAATGATCCTAAAAGAAAAAAAAATACTGAAAGAAGATCTAAATGAAAACATTTAGACTTGAGAAGCATGACATGAAATAAAAAAAAACTAAATTTATGTAAAAATAAAGTAAGTGTTTTTGTTTTTGCAGTGCATGTAGTATGTTTAAACTAGCTAGCTAACTAAATATGTAAATATCACATCACTTAAATTATAAATTCAGGGCTTTTAAAAACTCAAGTAGGACTATATAACCAAATGCATATTGTGTTTAAAGGCAGAGGTTTCAGTGTTGGTCTTTGAGAGCAGAAAGAGATGGATATAAAGAGCTTAATTAATATGGAAGTCTTTTCTCCTATGTGCCCGCAGAGATACTTTAAAGCACATGATAGCACATCTGATGCAGTACTGAAGAGCCCTTATCTCCTGGGGGATGTGCAGGAGTACTGAGAGCAAATATACATTTATATATTAGTAATCTGTCCTCTTTGGTCTAATGTACATTTTCTGTCCACTAATGAGGGTCTGGATATAAACGAGGACCTCTTAAACTCCCGAGAGCATCTCTGGGTGGCCAATAGCTTCATCTCATCTATCTCTCGGCAGATCCATTCTTCCATCTCGTTCACTTTCTTTCTCTCAATCTCTTTGATGAGACCTTGTTGGCTTTTTTTTTCTGCCGCGGTTGCTTGGTTCTTGCCCTTAGTGTGAGTTTGATCAATGGATGTTCGTGATGGATGCTAATCTGCTGGTCTTATCTACCCTCGAGCCATCTTTTTACTTAACAACATCACAAAGCCGTGAACAGTTCCATCCAGACCTAACTATTTTTTTAAATAAAAAATTTCTGTTATAAAAGTAAAGAAACAGGTCATACTTTGTGAACAGTGTTTGAGACCTGTGTGTATTTTCATTCTGTTAAGCTGTTTTAATACACAAGAGCATCTAAAAGCCCTCATGGAAATTAACCTAAATGACTAATTTGCTAGTTTTACATGGTATTTTTTGTAATAGGTAACATTTTAAATTATGTCAGACAGTCTCATAATGGATGGATGGATGGATGGATGGATGGATGGATGAAAAAAAATTATGAGAAAGAAAGAAGGATGGATGGATGGATGGATGGATGAAAGAAATGATAAGAAAGAAAGATGGATGGGTAAAAAAATTATAAGAAAGTAAGAAAGAAAGACGGATGGGTGGATAGATGCATGAAAGATTATTGGAAGGATGGATTGATGGATGGATGGAAAAATTATGAGAAAGATGGATGGATGGATGGATGGATGGATGAATGGATGAAAAAATTATAAGATGGATGGATGGATGGATGGATGGATGGATAGATGGATGAATAAAAAATGATAAGGACGGATGGATGGATAGATGGATGGATGATGGATGGATGGATGGATAGATGGATGAAAAACTATAAGGATGGATAAATGAAAAAATTATAAGATGGATGGATGGATGAAACCATTTTAAGGATGGATGAATGGATGAAAAAATTATAAGATGGATGGATGGATGAAACCATTTTAAGGATGGATGAATGGATGAAAAAATTATAAGATGGATGGATGGATGAAACCATTTTAAGGATGGATGAATGGATGAAAAAATGATAAGATGGATGGATGGATGGATGAAAAAATGATAAGATGGATGGTTGGATGGATGAATGGATGAAAAAAGAATAAGATGGATAGATGGATGGATGGATGGATAAAACAATTATAAGATGGATTGATGGATGGATGGATGAAAAAATATAAGAAGGATGGATGAATGGATGGATGGCTGGATGGACGAATGAAAAAAATCAAAAGATGGATGGATGTATGAAAAAAGTATAAGGATGAATGGATGGATGATAAATGATAAGAAGGATGAATGGATGGATGGCTGGATGGATGGATATGTCTGTTAAATGGATGGATGGATGGATGGATGGACAGATCTGATTAATGGAAGGACTGACAGACAGATAGATGGATGGATGGATGGATAAATGGATGGATGGATAAAAAATTATAAGTCGGGAAGGATGAATGGATGGAATTTTAGATATGATGATTAATATAAGGATGATGGATAGATGGATGGATAAATTAAATATAAGATATAAGCATATATAGATGTAATGATATCTGGATGGATGGATGGATGGATGGATAAACGGATGAACGGATGGATAGAATATTCAATATGATATGACAATAAATATAAAGATGGATGGACGAAATTTTAGATATGTCGAATATTATTAGATGATCGATATAAGGATAAATGGACGTAATATTATATATGTAAGAACAGACATATGATATAAGATATAAGAAAGGATAGATGCAATGATAACTGGATTAATAGATGGGCGACAAATTTGATTTAAATTCTCCCTCCTGAATTAAAAGGAGCCACATTTGGATTGCGCTTGTCCTGATAAACAGCTCTTTAGCAGAAACAAACTCCCACATTAGTAGAGGATGCAGTGTGATAGACGAGGATTGAAATTTTGGCGTCAAGGATAGAATATAAATGAAACTGATGATCGGCCTTCAGGTGTTCGGGCACGGCTGCGACTGATGGCTATTGATTATTTCCATTCTATTGCCCTTTATCAGGCGCCTGTGAATGTGCACCGCTGCCACCTCTAACCTTCAGCGGCTAATTGATTTCTCATCCTCCTCGCCACTCCTGTGCAATTTTTTTTCTCCCTGCATTTCACACACGATTAGAGTGACACGTCGGCTCTGACAACATGCATTTATACTCAGGAAGGGCTTTCTCCTTTAGCTCACCTTAAATTTCCCACTAATTCATCAAGCCAGAGGGCTGATAGGTGGTTGCATCTTCCCTACTAATGTGACTAACAAACTGCACTCTATTTGTTTCACCAATACTCTTAGTCTCTCCTTTTCTATTTCTTTTTATCACTCTCATTACAGAAGTCAAATGCAATCCAAAAGATGCAATATACATCAATGCAGCTGGCTTAGATCAATTTACCGATTGGCTCCCTGTCTGCTTGCCTGCTGGCTTTTTGTTTGCAGTTTCTGTCATAGGGCGTAGGCTGAATCACAGCTTGAAGGCGACAAGCATGCTAAAACAGAACAAGGCCCAATAGGGAGCATGACCACAAGGGTCACGAGGTTGTTATCCAGAGGTCAAACAGAAGCCATATCACTGACCTCGGAGGTCAAATCTGAAACGCATCCCTTGTCGCTATAATTTGGGACACTAGTCTGGAGAGACATCAAAGCAAACCAGAAAGGTAACGACACCAATTGCCTATTTGCCTTGCAGTATTGACTGTATTTCTCACCTGGGCTGATGCAAGGACTGAAATATTGACTTAAGGGTATGCAACACCAGGGAAATGTATGAGTTTTCTCTTTAAATAAACATAAATGAATATATATGAATGTGAAAATATACATGGGGAAAATCTGACAACTAAGATTGAAAAAAAAAAATAATAATAAGATGTTGCTGAACCACACACACACACACACACACATGGTCTCCAGGGATTTCATGCTAAAAAATGACTTGACAATGTAGCAGCAAGAAGTGGAAATGCAACCAAGAGAATGTGCCCTGGGCTGTGATAAATAATTAGCAGTTAAAACAACATTACTGAAACAGCATGGAGTTTTGCAGAAGGATAGAATGGAGTTGTTACGCGCATGCTAATGTGATATGACAGGGAAAAGGTTTAAGGACAGGGTTTGATAAACACATAATGCCGCTGTCACTGGAAAACACATCACATTTATATCAAATTCAAGGAAAGTGGCGTGTTTTAGATATTGGGGCCAAATAAATTAAGCTAAATTATTTATAACAGTACTAATGGTCCAATAAAAATATACACAAAATAAATTTTAGGATTTAACTTATTAATTTATAATAATAACTAATTTATTTTCTGAGGTTAGATATTAAAAAATAGACCCTTTTTTGGTAACGTTATTTAATAAACACTCTGTTGTGTGTTATTTCCAACCCAGGCTCATTCTGATTACATACCTCAATACATCCCATGAGCTACGTTTTTTTTGCAGTTTTTGCTTTCGTGAATCCACTGTGAGGCCTCTGTGTAGGCTTTTTCAAATCTCAAATTTCTCTCATGAATGCCATTTGCGCCTGCTGTTCCCGCTGTGGATCCATCAGAGGCCTCTGTTGACTGACTCACTGACCAATCGACCGAACCCCCCACCCTCCCTCTTCCCTAAAACACCCAACCAATAGTGTTTTAAAAAGCACCGATTCACCAGCGCCCACCCACTTCCCTAAACCCAACTGCAGTGTTTTGAAAAGCAATCCAGAAAAAGAAAAGCCCTCGCCTGATTTTTACCACGTTTTCAGATTTTACCACATTCTCACCCTGTTATTTACTTGTTTATTTTTTTATTTTTTGGCTTCTGTTTTTGTCTTACCTGCTTTCTGGAACCATTCTTTGAACAGACTCAAACCCTGTCGTCGCAGTCAACTCTGCTCTGCATCTAAAGTATGTGTCGAGCTACCGTACAAACTGGTAACAGCGGAAAAGCAATCCACATGCAGGTAAGTGGTCAGCTGGTAAGAGAAAAAAGGTTTGGCTTCATACCGCCCCATAATGTTCGTTTTAAAGACAAAATGCAGCCATATGTAGCTCTGGCTACATAATTCGCAATCTCCAGAAATGTATATAAGGCTACGTTTTCAGAATGAGCCTGTGTTGGTTATTTTACATTATCTCGGTTTCATTAAAGAAATTCTACAAATGAATTACTAAATTCAAAATCTGTATTTTTTTAATGTTAACTTAGATTAATAAATGTTTTTATTAGAGTATCTTTTATATTAACTAATGTAGATTATGTTAATACACAAATCTTACTGTGGTAATATCAAAAATTACTAAATCTTACTGTGGTGTTACCTTTTTTACATTTTAAAAACATTTTAAAATGTTTTTAGTAAAATTATTAGTATCGTACAAAATTAGTAGTAATAAAAATATATTTCTCCTCTGATGTTAGCTAAAGGACAAAAAAATATACTGTTTATGCATAAACTAAAACTAACTAGTGCAAGGTAAAGTTTCTGTTTAGATAACATTTAGATAATTCTAGCAATGTATTATTAAAATTCATATATTATTGATAGATTATTATAATAGATGGCAGTATATTCCACAGTGGCGTCACTATTTAAAGTTGGAAAATCGCCGAAGATTATAAAGGATTCATATTCACTGCAAATTAGCTATGAATATACATAAAATAAATCAAATATATCTCAAAAAACAGACAGAAACTATATCCATAAGCCCTTAGACATCACAGATGGTACACATAACTTCAAAAACATCTTCATATTCCATAAAAAAACATAACTGCTGCAACTATTCCAAGTTATAGATAGAAAGCCATCTGTTACGATATCAATAAGTCTTGCTGTCATCCTGGAAGTATCACAGATGGTGTATTTGATGGAATAGCAGTAGACAGATCTGTGAAGGTGCCAGGCTGGCTGGCCGGCCAGTGACGGGTCAGCGGTGTCACGCGCTTAAACAGACAGAACAAAAAGTGTTGAAGCTTAAAATTACGCATGGAATTTAATTTCCTCCAAAGACGCGCAAGTATCCAACACCTTCACGCTCCCTCTGGGAGAGTTATCGGTTAGCGTAGACATCACCGCAAACTCACATACAGATACACAGAGTCTTCCAACATCACATCTGTCCCCAGAGGGACCCCAAATGACAGGCAGTTGTCAGCATTGAACACTGATGCAGACAGAAACGATGGAAAAGTCATGCTTCAGTGCTCAGTGCCGCAATTAAAACCCCCTACATGCAATTAATACAGTCTTCAGAGTGTAACCGATTAAACGCTTTACAGCATTGCAGGTTATCTACACCAATACAGGGCATATGTTCACAATGCTTAGCTGAGCAGCCGTTTCTGTCCGGCGATACCTGCCAAATTTGTATTTACTGCATAATCAAAACGAGAGAGAGCAATCTACATATATGCGGCTTCTCAAAAAAGCATGTGCTGTTTTAAATACTCCCCCCTTGAGGATGCTGTAATATTCCTGGGCTAAAAGATCAGTTCAGAATGTGACACTTTTTTTTAGGACAGCTTAAAAAGAGAACTGTTGGAGGGGCGCCCTGGTGCCGCAGGATTAATCTGGTGCTACATGGGTTTATATCATATTTATTGTCTCTGGTCTTAGACATGCTAATGGAGAGGGCAGTTGAGGAAACCTGCTGCGGATTATTTTGCAATGCTGTATGTGCGAATGATGAAATGAATCCTTCATCTTTAGTGGAAAGAAGACTGGGTGTCTTTTCGGTTTCTCCCTCGCACAAAGTCTGACTAATCTAACCCGGTGTGTATTGAATGTCTGGTTTTTCATACATAGCTAACCTGGAAGTTCATTTTAAATCTTGTGAAAGCCCAAATTTAGCTTTTCACCGTCTACATTTGCATCTGAAGTTAACAAAAGAAGTTAACTTCAAGTGTCTTATTAGCATATTGGAAAGCTTACAACTTAATTTACATGAAAATGTCATGGCAAACAAATATTGGCTGATCATAGTGCATGTTTAGTTAATATTTTCACAAAAATGCTGCTCTTTGATGTAGTTTTGATTAACCTTCGTGAGCATTAGAGACTCCTTTCAAAATAACTGTTTTTATTCTATTTGTTTTAGAAAGTTTTATTTTTGTAAGACTTTTTTCACTTCACTCAATACCTTTAAGTTAACTCAGCAATACTGATTAAAAAATAAGCCAATAAAATAACCACATTTTCATTCATTCATTCATTTTCCTTTGGCCTAGTCTCAATTTCAGAGTTTGCAACAGCGAATTGAAACACCAACACACAAACATACACTATGGCCAATTTAGTTTATTCAATTCACCTATACTGCATGTCTTTGAACTGTGGGGGCTGGGACACGGTGGCGCAGTCGGAAGCGATGTTACCTTACAGAAAGAAGGTCAAAACATGCGCTATATGTGAATTGGGTAAGCTAAATTGTCTGTATGTGTGTGAATAAGAGTGTATGGGTACTTCCCAGTAATGGGTTGCAGCTGGAAAGGCATCCGCTGCATAAAGCGTATGCTGGATAAGTTGGCGGTTCATTCCGCTGTGGCGACCCCTGATTAATAAAGGGACTAAGCTGAAAAGAAAATGAATAAATTTTACCAGCGTTGCCATGACAGCACAGTAGCGCAATTGGAGCAACAAGTATACTTCATAGAAATGTCCTTTCAGCAATTTTTTGAGCAGACTTAGTTTTTCTGGTGAGCATGTGTAAAATATTGAGCTTTTTATTTAAACTTTGATCATTGCACATGTGCAAGCTAGTCAGTGATGCCTTGGTCAACCTCCCTTGCATGGCACAAGCCATTGAAATGAATGGGTTTCACAGTGCAGTACTTTCCATGTCCAGTATAAAAGTCTCTTCATACCACACAGTTACTGGAGGCAAAGTGAAACCAGCACGCTGAACACATTTTTAACTCATATATTTAACAGTTTTCTCTCTTTTGGAAGAATAATTTTCAGTTTTTCTCTTTTTTTGATGATAATTTTCGAGCAGCTGAAAATTTGGTGCATCCATAATTAGAACATTTCAATCTACAAAATACTTCCCAGTATCTTTCTCGAGCTAGAAATAACTGACATCCCCTCTGATACATTAATAGGAATCCTCAAACTGAAAGAGGTACCTTTGATGTTGACTTCAGTGCCTAAAAGTGTTGCAAAGGTGGGCAGCTCACTAGAATTTGGAACAGAGCTATAAGAAATCTTTTGTCAGGCTAAACAAGCTAAAACACAACAGAGATGGTTTGAGTGCAATTCCCAAACTTTCAATTAAATGTAACTTATCCAAGATACAAATAACACAAGAGACAATAAAAGCACCAAAGCTGGCTTGTATGAAAGCTACCACATTGCAGGCAATGATTTCTTTTTACTCCCTTAAAAAGGAGCACAACGTCTTTGCTTTCCTCTGAAAATGTGCTGTTTCTTTCATTTTGCCTGTCTGTCTGTTGGTCGGTCTGTCTGGCTGTCACCGAACTGCACTGTCAGCATCAGATTGTGAAGAAAAAACAATATTTTTCCTTGATTTATATATATAAAATGTATCTGGAAATTACTTCTCGGTCACATGTGCTCATTGTGCATATAGTTAAATACAGCTCTCGAAAGAAAAACAAAGCAAACGGTATAAAACCCAAGTTCCAAAAAAGCCAGAAGTGCGAGTATTTATTTTATGCTATTTATGAACACTTTAAAGAGTGAAAGGATTGTAGGCTTGGTGACTCCGCAGGGCTTCAAAGCCAAACCCGAGTGGTTTCTGCTGACAATATGGACTTGTTCAAGCTGACTGACTGGGCCACACTGCACAAAACCATTGTGGAAAACATCAGCTCCAGTTCCTTCAGATCTTCCAGAACTCACATGCACCGATGCATTATGGGGATTGCAGAAACAACAGTCAGGCTTTGGCGCAGAGGACCTCTCTTTTAGTGGCTAATTTGATTATGCTTTTCTTGCAGTCTGGAGTGAAAGGACAGAGGTCACTCGTGTGGTGCATTAGATAATGACCCTTTATAATTCCACTCAGTAAAGGACATCCAAAGCCGCCAACGTTCAAAAAGCCTCAGAAGTTTCAAAAACCTACATTTTAGATGTAGTTTTTGACTGTGGAACTGCATATCTGTTTTAATGAGCTGGACAAGAATAGACACTCATTACTTTTGTGTGTAGAGGGATGATTCTGAGTGTGATTCTGTCATCATTCCAAACCTGTACAACTTACCAAGTCACAAAGTATAAAAAGATGAATTCTGTGTTGTTTTGGAGTCCATTGACTCTAATTGCACACACAAAATAGAAAAATACCTTCATTTAGAGCTGCACATTTCTGTATATTTATTTATATATTTTATCATTTTATTATTTATTTCATAATGTCTAATAAATCTGAATATAAATATACAAAAAAGCATGTAATTTACACAAGGATCTGAAAAGATTTTGATTCTGAATGAACTATATGAAATAATCCAATGGCTCACACTGTCATGATTACCAGCGATCCAGCCTATTCAGATTGCTGGTAAACACACAGTTTGCTAACGAACTACAAATCTTCCAGTAAAAGAACTACAAGATCCAGTCATGCACCACTCACACACCTGGCCTAGTTCCTGTCTGATTGCAAACACTCACAGCTGAAGCCGCTCATGAACTGATTACATTGACTATAAAGAGGGCACTCACACACACATCTGTGTCTTTTTGTACAGTATTGTGAACATTACGATGGGTTTTCCTTGCCTTGCCGTGTTTTTGACCCTCGCTTTGTTTGTTTATTTCTGTCTGCTTCCTGCCTTTTGACTATCTGCCTGTGTATTTGACTACGACTCTGGATTTTCATACATACATCTGTTTGCTCCTGATTGTGACCATTGCTTGCCAGACCATCTCGGTATAATAAACCCTGCATTTGGATCCTCACTCCCTGTTGTCAGCATCTCTTCACATCAAAACTCGCCGTAATGTTCACAATACTGTACGACAAGACTCAGCACAGATGTGTGTGTGGGTGCTCTCTTTATAGTCCATGTAATCAGTTCATGAGCGGCTTTAGCTGTGAGTGTTTGCAATCAGACAGGATCTAGGCCAGGTGTGTGAGTGGTGCATGACTGGATCTTGTAGTTCTATTGCTGGCAGATTTGTAATTCGTTACCAAACTGTGTGTTTTATTTTTCACGAATCCACTAGAGGCCACTGTGTACACTTTTCAGATCTCAAATTTTCTCGCAAGTGCCATTTGCGCCTGCTCTTCTTGTGTAAATCCATGAGAGGCTGCTGTCGACTTACTGACTGACTGACTGATTGAGTGATCCTCTCACCCACCCCCTTCTCTAAACCCAACTGATAGTGTTTTCAGAAACACTGATTGATACTCATCCCCTTATATACTTGTTTTTATTTTTTGCCTTTTGTTTTTGTTTTACCTGCTTTCTGGAATTCTTCATGCAGCGAGCAACTGAGCAAACTGGTAAAACTGGAAAAGCCGTACACATGGAGGTAAGCGGTCAGCTGGTAGCGCGAAATGAAACAGAAGCCATCGGCAGCGTCATACCGTACCCTAGGATTCATTTTAAAGAGGAAATGCAGCCATACGTAGCTCTGGTTACATGATTCACGCCCTCCAGGAATGTATACGGGGGTACGTTTTCACAATGAGCCGTATTTAACTTTTATCTCAGTATTTCTGTGATTAATTAGTGCCCTGTGGTTGAAAAAGCTACAGACCAACTGATTATACTCTTTATGGGACAGATCTCAATGGTTTAACAGGCAAATCATTGCCATTTAGACTTAAGTTAATGTTTGTGTATGAAACAAGATGGCAATCTTTTAATGATTCATTATGAAGCTCTACTTTTTATGTCAGGTCAGGTCAGTTTTGAATTGTGGATTAAAATGAATCATAATATTTGGGAAATTTCCATTCAAGGGAAAATTGAACACAGGTCAGAAACAACTAAAAACAAGCAAGTATGCAGAAGAGAATGACCAGCGACAGAGTCTTAACCCTGTCACAACCAATCACAGCCTCCAAAAAAAATGTGAAGCAAACACACACACACACACACTTGCATGCAGAAAAATGAAATGCAATGGTACTTACGAGATGGGCCCACTACAATGAAGATGAGGATGGAGAGAGAGAGACAAAACAAAATGGATAAAAAAATGAGATGAGTGGACTGGAAAGTTGGATTTAGCTTCTATGTATTTAGAACATGAAAGGAAAAAAAAATGTCATAATGATTAATGAATCACAAGCTGGATGAAACAACAACAGGCAGCAGTGACAGGAAGAAGAGATGAGGAGGAAGTGATGAGAGAAACTCTAAATTAATGTTTCGTTTATGTCATGTTGGAATTACCATAATTACAAGGCGACTCAGAGCTGTTGACATCCTTGGACTCACAACTTTTTTGTGTGTTTCTATGACAACACTTGATAATTCATGCGCACTTCTGTGACTGATGATTTTTTTTGAATCCTTAATAAGTTTAGAAATATTAATATAACTTACTAAAATACATAACATACAAACATAACACTAACAAAATAATATCAAAACATCAATTTAGTTTTATTATTATCATTATTATTATGTTATTATGATTATTATTATTATTCTTTCTTTCTTTCTTTCTTTCTTTCTTTCTTTCTTTCTTTCTTTCTTTCTTTCTTTCTTTCTTTCTTATTTTTTCTTTATTATTTATTAATATTATTATTGTTTTTGTATTATTATTTTATTATCATTATAGTTGTTATTTTACCATCATTATTATTATAATTATTTATTTATTTTATTATTATTATTATTTATTATCATTATTATTTTATTATCATTTATTTTAATATCATTATTATTATTATTACCGTTATTATTTTTATTTTATTATTATTATTCATTATCAAACAA